>NW_027466150.1:1212500-1499768 GCF_046127955.1 Nelusetta ayraudi | reverse complement strand
TGGTGGTGGTGGTGGTGGTGGTGGGATTAATATGACAGTGGCCTATTTGTTCCAGTGACTGTATTTCTGGGTCATATCCAGGCAGATGACAAGATGTGGGGGGGGGGGGGGATAGAATCAGCTCGCTGCGGCCCTGCGCTTGCACGCGCGCGCGAGGCTGCTAGCGCCTCGGTTTCCATGGCGCTGTTTACAAACAGGATTCCTCGCGTCGAATGAGCGACGCGCCTTAATGACAAGTGCTGCTGCTGCCACCGCCGCCGCTGCTGCCCTCAAACTGCTTCTCGCGCGCGTGCACAGTTTGCTCCAACAGATCTGCCTTTCAAAGCCTCTCGTAAAATCACAGCGGCGAGACAACAGGCGGCTCTGTAGCCGCCGATCCCACTCCGTCTCCCACTTAAGTGGCTCGTCTTGAAATTAACGCTGCTCGCCGCTGATAAGAGGCGCTGGACCCCCCCCTCCCCAACCCCCCCCCCCCCCCCCACACACACACACACACACACACACACACACACACTCACTCAACACCCCCTCCTAGCGTCTTCAAAGAGAGCATTGATTTGTCTCACCGAGGGTGTTTGTTTCTTTAATGGTCCTCATTTTTCCGGCAGGTCATTGTGGCCTGATGAATTGAATTTTTAAAAGGCTCCCACATATCGTGGCGAATTTCGCAGCTCTTTGCCCGCCACCTCCCCTTAATTAATTATCCGAAGACTCTCAGGGAGGAAAAAAAAACAAAAAAACAAAAACACATTTAGCCCTCTGTTTGCAGCACCCTGTTAAAATTGATGTTTTCCAAACGTCCTTTGGGTTTTAAAGCGAGACGAAAACAAGGCGGAAATTGTCAATTCCGTTCTCATCCCAGATGGCGTGAACAGCAACACAGTTGAAGCAAGTTCCAGGCTTTGTCATTTTAAAGAAGCTCTGCCAATGCGTTTTTTTTTTTTTTCTTCTTTCAATTAGAACGGTGATATTTTAATAGGAAACTAAATAGTGACCGATCCCAAACAGAGCTCCTTCTCATCGGCCTTGCCAGGCGTCCGGATTGGTGACATTTGGCGCCCGACTCTCGCAGAGCCAACTCAAGAAGCTCCAGTCGTCATCGATTTCAGCTGCCTTTTTGTAGCGTTGTAGAAACAGGCGGCTGTGACAGGGAGGCTTCCTGTCGCAGCGCGCTCGCTCCGATTCCAACTCAAGAGGAAAGAAAGAAGAGCAAATAACGTCTCTAAAGGCTTATCTTCCCTCTTCCTGCCTGCGATTGGAATCGGCCAATCGAAGGCCTCCGATCTGGCACCATCACCCGACCAGTCACCATGCACGTTTGTTTTTCTTTCTTTTCTGTTAGCCTTCTCCCAGATGGAAGCTGAAATGGAGCTCCGTGGTTCCTCTTTCACCTCGTCAGCCCTCGTTTGTATTAGCAGCGTTTGCTGGTGGCTACCGGATGAATTTTTATCTCTTACGTTGTTTTCACTCATCTTTCAAACTCGCAACAGTTGTCGTCGCACACCGCGCTCCGGAGCGGGGGAGGGGGGGGGGGGGCGTTTTTCATCATCTGTACGACTTGTTCCGCCCTCAGCTACCCTTGATGCTTGTGGTGGAAAACCACCCCACCAAGAGGACGAGCATAAAGCCAGAAAGATCTCGAGGGAAATGAATTACAGTGACCACAAGTTAACGTAGAAATGTGACAACTATCGCTTTTATTTTGCAAAAAACTGTAATGGAAATGCATCTACTGATACTGAGTAGTTGATAAGGCAGTTACACATGAAAGAATCACTTTGATTTTCGGGGGAGGAGTTTTTCCACAGATGTTCTGTTGCTTGAACGACATTCCTCATCATGTCTTTCTAGAACATTTGATGACTGTCACAAGTTCAACTGCAGTACAAACACAAATTTAACAAAATTGCCATGTTGTGGTATTGGCTCATATTTTATGTGTAGAGTACCCAACTCCAGTATTGATACGGATTCCAAATACTGGCATCTGTACTGATGCATCCCCGAAAAATGTTCACGGTTCATGGTTAAATGTAAACCTTTTATCAATATACGAGCTGGTGTCTCTTTCTACACTCGACCATAACACGAATTATCTCATGAAAGGGCAACACCTCGGCCAAAACAACAGCTTTTGTTCCGAGTCGCACCTACAGCGGACATTTTCACAGATGTTTGGCACCTGCAGACACGGCCGACACTCTCAACACCGCACCGCTCTTCGCACCAGCGAGGGAAAAATATGTTGCCGACACCTCAGCGATGTAGTTCGCGGAGTTTCAGTTCAGAGAAACCATTTTTTTGATATATATATATATATATATATATATATATATATATATATATATATATTTTGATATTTTGGCGGGGGTTGCGACCGTCAGCTGACCTGCGTCTTCCTCTCAGGGAGGAGAAAAATGAGATCCAGGTTCGGGCGTCATACTTGTCTGGCTCGGATTTACCGCCTGGCCACAGGAATGATACGGAGCAAGATGGGGGGGTGGGGGGGGAGGCCAAGTGGGGATCAAAACTATTTCGGACCCAACCTGAGGGAGCTGGTTTGAGCCCGCCCACCGCTGAGCTTCACCTGTGGGAAGGTAGACAGAAGCCCTCCGGTGACTCCTTTTTCTTTTTTTTTTTCCAGCATCGCGCGGAGATGAGTAGTATTTTTTCTTTAATTCCTCGCCTGCCCTGCGCCCTCTGTTTTATTACGCAGGCAGAAATACATCGGCAACATGCAATTCTACAACTTACAAGCTTTCTCTCTCTCTTTGGCCTTTTCTCCTGGTATTTGCCGACTATTGCCTTCCACTTTGCAGGAATTCCGCCCACTCGTGCGAGTTCAATAGAGCGATCCGCCTTCTGCTTATCCAGTTTTGCATACACTTTGCGTTCGGGATTGTGTGTAGTTTTTTTTCTCTTTTTTCCCCCCTCTCCTACCCAGCCTCCCCTCGTCGGACCTCAGTGTGTGCACAGCGTCACTCGTCAGACATGTGTTGAGTCCACACTCTACTTAACCCACAGTATAATCCTCTATTTATCTGCGTATTTACATAAAGTATTGATGGACCCTTGTCGGGTTTAATCAGGCTTAAAGATAACAGGCGCTGATGCTTTTACCCAGGCTCCCAACGTCCATCATGAAATTGCAATTGTGCGGGCGGCGTTGCCTCTCCGCCATTGGCTGTTTCGGCAGGTTCGGGCCGCGCCGGTCAATGGAATTCGGCCGCTGCACGTGTTTACTCATCTTTCCTAATCTCATTGCACCGACCGGCCCCCGAACAAACCAGAGCAACCTTCTCATCTTTATAAAAGCTGGCACGGAGCGCTGTTGCAATGGCTCTCCGCAGCCTGACGGATGCCACTGTTAATTATGATTAAAGAATCCAAGAGCTTCGGCGGTGGGTAGCAGAGAGCTGCCTGATAATGGCTGTTACGACGCGGCGGCTGCATTCGTCTCCCTGTCGCCGTGCCGCTGAGGAAGTCAAAATCTCCCAAGAGGAGTTAATTCCAAAGAGCTTGTCAGCTTTTGATCAATTCTTGCTCGAATAGATCCAAATCAAATCAGTTTTCCAAATTCTTATTAAAAATGTTCCCCCTTTTGATTCATCGGAATTCTCTGTATTTACTTTGTAATCAAAGTTTTCCATGAGAGCGGGCGTGGAGCACATTGATTTTCCTTGTTTTTCTCATGGCACTCTCACCGCCAATTTTTTTATGGACCTACGTGTTCCCAGTTGACATTATATTAACATAATTTTGCAAACGAAAACACAACCTGACGATCAGACTTTGTTGGGAAACTGCTCGACTCCGTATTTTGGTTTTGACTTTTTTTTTCTTTAATTTAATTTTGTTTTTAACCAACCTTCCCAGCAGGCATTTCAGCATGCCTGTGTGCTTTGCAAAGGGGTGGGAGTGTCTGTGAAGTGAGGTGCGGGTGGTCCCACTCATTAGTGACCCCTCAGGAATTTTCTCTCACAACAAAATGTTCCACTCTTTCCAAAAAAAGAAAATGTTTTTTTTTTTTTCAGTTCCACGGTGTTCCATGTTTAAAAATACATTTTTCTTTCATTTATCATTGACTGTTAATACTCTTTATTTGGCCAATTTGGTGCACAGTTGTAAACCAAACTTTCCTGTCCTCTTGTGGCAAAACAAAGTGGTTACACCAGTATGATCATTCTGACGCTTTGTCATTGACTGGCTATCAATTATTAGATTTCAATGTAATAAATGATGATATGCATATAAATAGTGAAAAAGATTCATGTAAAGATGGCAAACTCAGTTGTTTATGCCTGATGCTAAGCTACGCTAAACTGCTGCGAGTTCTGCCAAGGCCTCTGGGCGTGTGCGGCGTCATTCTTCTTGTCTAATTCCCAGCAAGTGAAAGGTGAACACATTCACTCCCCAAAACCAAAACTATTCAGTTAATTGAATGTTTACGTTGGGCAACTGCTTAAACACACTATTGCGTTGTGCTTCATCCATTTTTAATGTGCTAACTCAGCCAAGTCTGGCACGCCGCTGTAATTGGCTCGAAGACGAGATGTGCAGGGTGCACGTTGTGTTTTAAGTGAAAAAAGAAAAGAAAAAATTGGACACATGAAATGATAGCTGTGCACATGGGGAAGCTGGAGCTGCGGTATCGTGTTACGAGCGGGGTCAGCGGCAGTAGAGCTTTTTAATATCTCCCATTTCCAGGAGAGACCAGCCCCCACAGCTTATATAACACAGGAAACAGATGTTGGCAACACACAATCATCTCTTTCTCCCTCCCGTCTAGTTCTGCCTTCTTTTCTCCCCCCCCCCCCCTTTTGTCTCTGACTTACACTATTATTTGCCAGGCAAGCCACAGTTTGCATTCGCTCGACTTGAAAATACCTGCACGTCGCTACGTGACCTGCTATTTTTGTCCCCCCCATTTATTACCACAGCGAGGCTCTTTTCCCACAAATCAAAACTTCCAACAAGTGTAAGTGACACGGATGCATTTTTACCGGTCATTCAAGACCAGGTCATTTCACTTGGGATTGTCGCAGCTGTGGCGTTTCTCAAAACCCAGGTTAAAGGTTTCGGGTGTTGCTGGATTATTTCTTGTGTAATCCCGCTCTGTAGCCGCAAAAGCCGCCGGGACACACGCTGGCATCAGGGTCGAATGACTCTGGGTTTTTTTTGGTCCCGTCTTATGCAAAATTCACTTCCCTGATTTACTTTTCTAACAATATTGTCAATGAAAAAGGAAATCCTTCTCTTCTTTTGCTTGTTACACTTGTGTGCGTCGAAAGACACAGTTGTGTCAGTTAGCATTTTGTGATGTCACAAAGGGCACTGGCACCTCACCGGTATCGTCTCGTCCGGTCTCAACATGCGGAAGTCCCTGTCAAAACCATATGTTTCGGCAGGAGGCTGCAAACAGAGGGCTAAATACGCTGCGCGGTGGATACCCGAGAGCTTTCTGGTCATTAGTCATGCAAAGCTTCCCCAGAGTGCAGGATGGAGAAGAAAAAAAAAAATCAAGCCGAGAAGCAACAAGAAGCCCCCCTTTTTTTTTTTACGTAAAAAAAAAAAAAAAAAGTCAGTTCCTGTTGCCTGATGCCTGTTGCCAAGGAGACCAGCGTCTCACCCAGGTGACGAGTCCTTCCTGTGTGTCGCTCCCCGCCATTGGCCCAGACTCTGCCGACTCTGCGATTGGCTGTCTGACCTGGCAGAAGCGACGACCACCCCCCCCCCACCCCCCCCAACCCCCACCACCACTACCCCTCCCGGCGGAATTTTCTTTTTGGAGAGCATTGATTTAATCGGCTGGCAAGCGGGCAGCCTGAGCGCACGCTTACAGCGTGGAGGTGGGCGGGGGGGGGGGGGGGGGTGGCTGGCGGGCCCCCAAGGTGCAAAGGGGGCGAAATTTGGCCCGGCGGGGGGTCACCTCTGTGGGAGCGAGCGTATGTGTGTGTAATATCATGCTCTCCAGGAGAGGCGTCGCTGGCAGTAATAGAAGCACTCCCCAGAGACGACCATGCTGGGTAATATCACACTCCTCAGGGAACTCACACACACACACACGCTCGCATCCAAACACACTCACACACACACACTCTCACACACACAGCAGAGCAGAGCGAGGCACATATGGCCCGCGTTCAACAGGACGTGCGCGCTTATGCAAAGAGCCAGACAGCGAGGGACATGCAAGTCAACATTACACACACACACACACACACACACACACACACACACACCCGACACACACTCTAGCATACGTGCGCCCTATTTGCATTCGCACAAGGTCAGATGCTGCCGCGGTGGGCGGCATCTGAACATATATAAATATAGCGGAACGTCACGCGGAACAACGGAGGAGTTTAAACAGCCATGAAAGTGAAGGTCAGCCAGGTGTGTTTGGATGCCTGCGAGCAGCCTTCGTCCTCTCGCCGGCTTCAGGTGTTTGTTTCGCCTCGGAACGGCAAAAAAAATAAAAAAAACTTCTTTTTTTTAACAAAAGTAGGTTTGCTACAATAGTGTGACTCTCATTAAAGCTTTTCCTGTTGAACTATGCAGCCTTGGATGTTAAAATAATAATTTGGTATGTGCTCTGCACAATTTTTGGGGGGTGGGAAAGGAATATGTGAGTGACACTTCCAACTTGCAAGTGGGTATTGTTGTAGCTAACCTGGCAGAGGCATCAGTAACTGTACCCCCCTTTGTGACAGGACAAAGGGGTGATTTGCAGAAGTGCACTCTTGCTGTTTTCATGGATACCTGCAGTCTTTTTTTTTCTTTTTATTTCACTGACAATATAGAGACACCTTTTCACAGTTTGGAAGAAAAAACAAAAACTGCTGAAGTAAATTCTGCATAACAAGGGACCATTACATTCCATTTGGGTTCCCCTCAGAAGTACACAACACCTGTTGTGTTTGTCGGAGGTGGCGCATCCCCGAACAGTCGTCTCGCCTCAACAAGCTTTTGTGTGTTGCTGTCTTCTTCTTTGTTTTTCCTGTTTGTTTTTCGTACATAAGTCGTTTTGACTCTGTTGCCACATCTTCACAGCTGCTTTACCCAGCAGCAGCAGCAGCAGCAGCAGCAGCAGCAGCAGCAGCAGCAGCAGCAGCAGCAGCACTGCGCTGCTGTTAATACAAATATGTGCAACAGCAGCAGTAGAATAAAATCGAAATTTTGCATTTAATGTCAACGTGAAGTAGGTCAAAATGACGAGAAGTCCAGTGGACTCGTGTTTTCACCAGTTTACTTTTAACTGTGGGTAACTGGGTTAGTCCAGTCTACTATTACCAGTCTATTTCCACTTTATTTGCTTTGACGAAAATTCACGAAATTTCGTCTTTCTTAACGTCGACTTTATTCACGAACTTTCGACTTTATTCACGAAATTACGTCTTTTTTACATCAAATTTATTCACGACATTTCAACTTAAAACTCGAAATTAAAACTTAGATAAAAATCTCCTTCCCGTAATATATTTTTTTTTCTTCTTCTTGTGGCCCTAGCCCTCTTTCGTACGCATCAGCTCAGCTAGTTGCTGTGTGGGGCAAAAATAAAAAAAAAGTTGCCAGGATTATCATGGTTTTACGGCTCAATGCTAAGTGCACACTTTAGGTACAGTCATAAAAAAAATATGTTTTGCTGTGACGATTAGCCCGCGCGTCCTCGTAGCATCAGACTGAAAGTGGCTGTGCGAAATCACCGGCGAGACGTGAGGACACTTCATTTGCGCATGTTTTTTTTTTTTTCTTTTTCCCCTCATTCACTTCAGTGCAATTAACGCTCACACGCTCTGCAGCACCGGCTCATCTCTAATAGATTACTTGCTGTATTAGCAGAAATCCGAGAGCCTGCAGTCATGACGCTCCCCTCCATCCCTCCCACCTCTCCCCTCCGGTCTCCTGTCGTCGGTACCTGCATCAGATCACGCAGCTTCTTATTTTTCCCTTCCCCTCCGCTCCCTGCCACTGTCAGCCTTGGCGTGGCAAAGAGAAAAAGTCTTTTTTTTTTTGACGCCATGCTGCGATGACGAGATGAAAGCGCCGAGAAGTCGAGATTGGAGACAGCGAGTGTGTCCCCTCCTCCCCTCCGTAATCTATAGGCTGCTTGCGCTTGGATTGGGAGCCGACGGCTTCATTAGGTGAGGGGTGGTGGGTGCGGGGGGGCGGGGGGGGGAGTGCTTTGATCTAAATATACGCACCGTCATCGCCTTCGGAGTTAAAAAATAAAGTTCAAGAGTCTACTCATGTCCTGATCAGGGAGGAGGAGGGAAGAACATTTTGTTGCCTAATTTATGTTTTTTTCCAACCAGAAACGCTGAAAATATTCATCCGGGTGACAGCGGGAGGAGTTCTTTTTTATTTTTTTCCAGCGGTAATGTTAACCTGACATGGCAGAAGGGAGGAACTTTTTTTTTTAGGCATCCGTCTGTATAAGATCCCACAGAAAATGATTGGACGAGCCCTGCCTGTAACAATCAAAGTGGGGAAAAAAAATTTTCCACTGCCAGCAGATATCTGGGTAGAAGGATAAGGTAAGGTTTGAAAGAGCAAAGAAGAGATTTATGGATGTAGTAAAAGAGGACAGGAAGTTGCTTGTTGTGAGAGAAGAGGATGAGTCAGATGCTTTGCTTAAAGTCTAAAAAGTTTAAATTTTATTGTTTTTCTATGCTGTGAATGTGATTCAGTTTCTGTAGCGCCACCACCGTTGCCTCACCCATTAGCAAGTACCAACAAGTACTTCTTTTCTTCTTCTGTGGTTTTTGCCAGCCGTGTTCGCCTCCTTTACTTTCACTTCATCACCTTGTTCTCCTTAAAAGAGTCCGACTCTCCGTGAAATTTTTAATCAAAGCTTTTGAGGTTTCGCTCGAAGAAATCTTAATAATTAACGTCCCTCCCTGTCCTGTCCTGTCCTGTCTTGTCTTTCAGAGCATAGGCAAAGGCTCCCTGTGGTCCATAGACCCGGAGTACCGGCACAACCTGATCCAGGCCCTCAAGAAGACGCCGTACCACCCCTACTCGCCCAGCCTGGCCACCCCTTCGCCCTCTCCGCCCGCCCTGCCGCAGACATTTCACCACAGGTGGGTGAGCCACCGATCGGCAGCTTTCGCTGCTCGCGAGTTTCTATGGGATGGATTTTTTACGGTGGGCCAGGAGGGGGGCGATTAAAGAAGAGAGCGTTTAATTTGTTCGGAGGACGGATGAGTACGTGCGCGACGCCGGGGGGACGAGTCTGGTTCTGTCAATAATAATCCCATGAGATCAACCGTTCAATTAATTCCTCGTGCTTTGATGGTCAACAGTGATTACGCTCCTCGCCTCCTAATTACGAGCGTGCCGCATGCCCGGTTTGTGTTTGTTTCAGGCAATGATCGTCGCCATCAGCTCCGCGTTTTCGGCGCTTTGAAAGTTGATAACCTGCGGCTAGCGCACACCAGGGGGTTAAAAACACGAGGCGCTTGTCAAACTTCACACCGATCCAACATCACTCTGTTCTATGCCAGTTTTGGTCATTTATTCTGTTTTTTTATTCATCAGTATGTTTCCTCTTGCCTGAACAAAAACAAGCTAGCAATGTTAACCGGCCAAATATTTAAAGGTTCTGGATTGTACAAAATTAAATTCATACTTTTTCTATCTCACTGTCCTTTCAGTGACGTCCTGAGAAAGTAGGAAAGTGCTTTCTGCACGTTCCAGAAAGTTGGTGCAAAAGTTGAGGAAATCTGCCCTCTGTGATGTCATAAAGGGGCATGAGTACACATCCACTCAGCTATTGGCTCCGTCCTCCGACACCGCCTCATTTTTGTCCAAGATCCAAGAAAGCATCAGCTATGGAAAGCCTTCTCCCTTTCCGTGGACTATTTACTGGAGTCGCGAATGGAAAATAAAATTCACATTTAATTTTTTTTAATTACTGTGGGACCTTTTAAGGCGTATTGATGAATAACGCTGCAGACTTGTAGATAATCTAATATGTCGTGGGCTTTAGGAATCCCACGAGAGCGCCCACCTTGAACGAACGCCCCCATGTTGTTATTTTTTGGGATCATTTACGGACCTCTAATTGAGACGTAAGTCGCGAGGTGATCCATCGTCGCAGCCCCGAGCCTCCAACTGTTGCTCCACCTCCCCAACCCCCTCCCACTCTCGCCTGGGGTTTTCACATACCTGACCCGCCCCTTCCAATCCTCGAATCCCTCTGCTGCACGCTGTTTTCATTCCCCCCTCCTCCTCCCCCCTCGGGCGCATCTCAGGTAAAAAGCATCTTCACCCCCACCACCCGCCGTTCCACCGCTCTCCTCCGCCTGCAGGCGCTCCCTCTTCTCGCTTCTCCGTTGCCGCTCAGCCTCGACTCCTCTTTTTATTTTATTTCACACCCCTTTTTCCGCTCGTCCTCGGGCATACATTATAACCAGCGGGGGCGCCCGGTGCTCCATCTTCTTTATTTATCCTTTCTGTGATTTATTCCCGATTTTTTTATTTTTTATTTCTTTCTCAGCTTCTCCTCGCCACTTCGTCATTCAACTAAACCCTCCTTTGTCTACAGCCGCTCACGTCGGCGGCGGCGGCGTAGCGGCGGCAAGCGAGCTCGCACTTGCGCCACTCGTCGGCCGTCGACCCCCCCTTGAGTTCTTTTCCTCAACACCCCCCACACCCCCTCCCAGCTCTCCCCCCGACCTCTCCCTCACCCCCCGCCCCCCTCCCACAACCCAGCCCCCGGTGCCTTTCGGGTTCGGTTTCCAGCTGCTCTGACCGTCCCAGTGGAGGTGTCAGCGAGAGCGCTATTAGTCTTCCCGCCACCCCACTACCCACCGCTACCTCCACCACCACCCTCCACCACCACCCTCACCACCGCCGCCGCCGCTTCCCACTCTCTCGCGCTCCCCAGTTGATCCGGGCAGGTTGGCTCGCAGAGCCAGTGGACTGTGTAAGACAGAATAATTGGTTCGCCGTAAAATGTAAGAGTGTCATTTTGAACAATGAGGTATGGGGAAGTGGAACAAATTGGAGGCTGGATTCGGAACATGAGGAAGAGGAAGGTGGTGGTGGTGGGGGGGGGGGGGGGGGGGTAGAGTGTTGAGCGTAGGGCGAGTGAGGGAAGGAGGAAGGAAGGAGAGAGAGAAGGTTGCTCATTTGCATCGCTGCGACGGGGACAGTCCACGCCTCTGCATCGGTGATGCGCCGCTGTGGTTTTGTGTTTCCTCACGTCTGATCCTCTCTGTCCAGATGATATCCATCCATCCATCCATTTTCAATGCGCGCTTATTCCTGAGATCAGGGTCACGGGGGTCTGCTGGAGCCTCTCCCAGCTATCATAGGGGCGAAGGCAGGGTGACCCCCTGGACAAGTCGCCAGTTCATCGCAGGGCCACGTAGACACAAACAACCATTCGCACTCACATGCACACCTACGAACAATGTAGAGTTTCCACTTCACCTCACATGCATGTTTTTGGACTGTGGGAGGAAGTCGGAAACCCATAGAGAACCTACAGGGAGAACATGCAAACTCCACACAGAAAGGTCCCATGCCCGGAATCGAACCCACAACCCTCTTGCTGTGAGGCGACAGCGCTAACCACTGCGCCCCCAAATGATATCGAAAGAAGAAGAAAAAAACGATTATAATTCAGTCGTTTATTAATAGTTTTGAAAACAAAGCTAGATCAGTTTTACAAATGTACCAAAAATCTCACAACAGGAGGCTAAATAATAAAGCAAATGATCAAAAATAAATATCAAAAGCCGCTGGAGATTTTTTTTTTTTTTTTGCCTTTTTTTTCCCCATCTGTCTCGGTTTATTTCCCTTCCAGTTGCGGAGACTCTGCACTGTTCATTACAATCTGCTGTGGCTGCGCTCAAAGTGCAAGCTGTTCCTTTGTGAGTCAATTACTCTCATTGAAACCTGCTCCTTGAGATGTGATTCCAGACAAAAACCACGTTACTGACGTTATCGCGCTCGCATCTAGCGTGTCGGTTCACTCGCAAGAAAAAAAAAGAGAGGTCAAGTTTTGTTTTTTGTTTATTATTTGCAGAAAGTTTGTAGTGAAAGAGGCAGACACAGGAAATTGGGTTTTTGTCCCGTCACAGAGACCTTCACTACTTCAGAGTTTTCAGATGTCAACAGAAGGTTAAGTATGCAGCTTTCTGGAAAAACATTTTCTTTTGTTTAGGGTAAGTAATTGTTTGAGAGTCTGGAATAAAAAAATAAAAATGTGAAAAATAAAATGTGGTTAGGGTTGTCTTGACCCTGTATACACTTGTGTTATTGCACGCTTGAGTTTAATTTCCTGAAAAAGGAGGGAAACTGCATTTAATTAGAAGTTTTGCAAAGCAAATAAAGGCCTCCCTAAATGTCTGTGCGAGATGGATAGAAACCAGCTGCTGGATCTTAAGTGGAGAATCAATCAGAGAATTTATGATAAGTTTCAGGAAATTTGCCAGCAGCGATGTAAAGCGTACGCACAGCGTGTGGTGTGCGCACAGTTTGACGCTAATGGGCGAGGACACGAGGACGGCGTCTGAGGTTCGTTCAGTGATGCCGTTTTATCCGCGCCATGATATCAGCAGATATCTCGCACGTCTGGCGGAATTACTAAAAGCTGCGCCTGCCGTCGGGGTCAAGATGATTTCTTCTTTTTTTTTTTATTTTGGTCCAAAGACACTGAAATATGTAACTTGGCTCCGCTACGGCGTGTTTGCACCGCCCGAGGCTGACAGATTCGAGGCGGATCAAAAGATTGCAGGCCTGTGAACTGTGGGACAGTTCGTGTTAACCTCAGGTATGCTGATTGGATTCATGAAAAGATTGGAAATAATCAAACTCGCAGCAGATGGTCGGCTGTAGTGGCGTACAGTACGACAAAAAAAGATGTTTCAAATAGTTTAACAATTGAAATTTGGCTTTAGAAAACAAACAGAAAACAACAGGTTCATGTCCATTTGATCATATTTCATAGAAGCTGACAGATTCAGTTAAGTCCTTGGGGAGTATACGTGTGAAGTGCACGATGAGGAACTGAAAGATCCAAGGCAACTCTGTTGTATATGGAAAATTAAAAAGCCTTTATTTTGGCATGGCTGCACAGATTAAAAATGACTGGAGCCACGCGTCACAGCTTTGTGCCTTCATCAGGGTTAAAGTCCAAATAAGTCATGAACACATCTCATACACACATAACATATATTATACTACAGAGAGACTTCAGTTAGTAATAAATCAGAGATCATGACACACCCAACCATGTAGGCTGCACCACAAATAAACAACCAATCAAATCTACACGAGGAATGAATCATTCAAAAAAACAAAATCTGATTCAGTACATGTAGAAAAAGGGGGGAAAAATGGTTACCCCGTAAAAAAGGAAGACAAAGGGCCAAAGGTTGGATTCATCAGTCCCTCATCCTGCACTTCACTCGTTCACTCCCCATTTTTTTGTGCAAGGACCTAATTGAATCTGTCAGCTTCAATGAATCCACCCCAACCAAAGAGCACCTGTTTTTGTTTTTTTTACTAATTTTATTTAAAGGACCCAAGCAGCTCCTTCTCCTTTCTTCTTTCATTCCATAGTGTGACTTTTTTTTTCCATTCAAAGCATTGAAAACTGCAGAGTGAGTTTGATCAGACATCAGACATCCATAAAGGTGGGAAACTGTAGATGTTTGATGGGCCAATCAGGCAAAACGGCTGTAAAAAAAAAAAAAAAAAAAAAGTAAGATGACTGGCTTCGACTGCGCAGCGTGATATGATTTTTTTTTATCCCCTTCATCGCTTGAGGTGAAAATTGCGCCTCTGTTTATGGCGCGCGAGCGAGTGCGCTTCCTCGGATGCAAATGCCCAGAGTTGAGTCGGCATAAACGCTCGGCTTTGCTGCCAAGCGAGCGTTAAAATCGCTTCTTGAAAGGAAAAGAAGAAGGAAAAAAAAAAAAAAAAAAGGCCGTCCACCGGTTCCTTCATGTATAATTTGAAACGTGGCCGTTCGCGATCGATGCGGCACAATATCGCTGTGAAGAGCCCTCACCCTGGAGAATAACACCTTATGAAGTGTAATGACTGGGAATGGCCGCGCAGCATGTCTTTTATGTTAAGGTCAAGGACTGTCTCGAGCGGCTCGCCACTCTCGCCGGCGAGAGGGTGAGAGTGGAGGGTGTAAAGGTGGGGGTGGGGAGGTGGAGGAGGAGGAGGAAGGAGAAGATGGAGTGGAGAAGGAGCGTCTTTGTCCTCTGCTTCGTGTTTGACGGCCCGCGTCTCTTCCTGGTGGACCTTGGAGTGCAGCTGCCACCACCGCCGCCACCACCTGCTACTGCACGTGCGCGCCCACCTGTGTGTCTGTCTCTGTGTGTGTGTGTGTGTGTGTGTGTGTGTGTGTGTGTGGAGAAGCCCCGTGGCGCGTTTGCCTTTTTTTACCCCCCCCAACCGACCAACCAACATCTGGATGAGCGGAGCAGAGAAGGCGAAGGAGGTGGAGAGAATGGACGGATGCGTCGGGGGGGTTTGGTTGGGAGGAGCTGAGCTGTCTCTCCTCTTTCCTCTCCCACTTCTCTCTCGGAGGCGAAGGAGGGGAGGAAAAAAAATATATATATATATATATATATATGGATGAAGGGAGATGTGGTGGTGGAGGAGGCGGGGCTAGGTTCCTGAGCTAGCGTCTGCCCCCTTCGCCCACCGCATTAAATGCATGGGGTCTCCTTGGCAACGGAGGGGAAAAAAAAACGCCACCATGGCAACGCTCATAGTATCAGGCAGGTGCTGAGTGAGTGCGTGTGTGAGTGAGAGAGAGAGGAGGAGGAGGAGAGAGTGGTAGAAGGAGGAAAAAAGGAGAGAGAGGGGAGGAGGGAGGGGAGGAGGAGGAGGAGGAGGGAGGGGATGGTGGGGGGGTCGGTAGGAAAACAGACAGGCTGTTAGCCCAGGAAAAATATGTTATTGCCGTGGCAACGCAACGTGGCAACTCTCCATGGCAACAGCAGGTGGTGACGCTGCGTGCATGTGTGCCCGTCTGCACGTGAGGACCCCACAAGTGACCGACCGCCAAATAAATAAATAAGTCAAATGAGCGGCCCCAATGTGGGGAGGGAACGTGTGTGTGTGTGTGTGTGTGTGTG
This sequence comes from Nelusetta ayraudi, assembly GCF_046127955.1. Classification (NCBI taxonomy): domain Eukaryota; kingdom Metazoa; phylum Chordata; class Actinopteri; order Tetraodontiformes; family Monacanthidae; genus Nelusetta; species Nelusetta ayraudi. The sequence goes on along the minus strand of NW_027466150.1, from coordinate 1,484,658 downwards.
TCATTCTAAATACGTCGTTGTGAGGACCACAGTATATTTTGTGATGTCCTCGCAACCTCAACATTCGATTGTGGGCCTTAAAAAAAAAAGTCACTGACTCATTTGATTTAAGTTCTTTTTTTTTTTTCATTTCAATTATTTTATTTTTATTTCAATTCTGTTCAACATTTTTTTTTTTTTAAACAATCAAATTCTCTCCCAAATCTGCTCATCCACGCTTCAAGACGCTTGTGTCGGTCGCACCATGTGACAAAATCCAAACCATGAGCTAGCTGGTATGTTTTACGCAACATTTTTGTCGTCTCAAACAACATGATTTTTTGAGTGAGACAAACTTATAAGACAAGACTAAACTTGATGAGCAACACTTTGTTGGTGTCGAGCTTTCCGACCGCTCCTACCTGAGACAGTCAAGTTGCAGAGAAACGATCCTCCCGCCTTCTTTCCTTGTTACGCTAATGGGCCTCATGTTACTGCCTTTCTTTTGTTGTTGTTTTATTTCTCTGTATGTTTCCACACCTCAAACGGCAGGTCTGAGCCCTTTACTGTGTTTGGTATTGTCTGTCCTGACACCGGTTGGTGCAACAAAGGCTGGCGGGTGCTGATTTATAGTCCTGTTTTGACTGAGGTTATATAGCATATCTGCACCGAATGTATGGCCCAGAAAGTGTGCGGGCCTGATAAGGGAGAACAATAAGTTTGTGTTTTTGCGTGTTCCTTCCTTATCCTGCCGCATGTTCTTAGTTCTGAGCTCTGTCGTGATACAACCGTGTGTGTGTGTGTGTGTGTGTGTGTGTGTGTGTGTGTGTGTGTGTGTGTGTGTGTGTGTGTGTGTGTGTGTGTGTGTGTTCACGGATGACCAAAATGTTGTCAGGCACGTGCGCAAAACCCCGGTCGAGCACTCAGCCTGGGAAAGCCTCTTCCTCTCCCTCACTCTCTTTTCTGCATCCCTTCATTTCCCTCCTTCCCGTCCTGCCTTATAGATCCGCCAGCGCGACCGTATCCATTGTCTCCCTTTGTGTGTGTGCGCACGTTTCCGACGACACGTGTGTGTGTGTGTGTCTGAGTGAAGACGTCTCCGTCTGTGTGAGAAATGCCGTCATTACCTCCCTCATTAGTGGCGCAATGATCACCTTAAGTGAGTCCCTGGCTTTGTGCCTTTGTGTGCCCGCGTGTGTGTGAGTGTGTGTGTGTGTGTGTGTGTGTGCGCGCCTGTGGTGGTAAAGCGCTTGTCTTGGTGTGTCGCCGCGCACCTATTGTGTCTTGGAACGCCCCCTACGTGACGCGGGCGCACGTTAAAACCCGACAAGTGCGTCTTCTTGGTCTTTAATCTCTGGGTTTGTTTTGTGTGTGTGTGTGTGTGTGTGTGTGTGTGTGTGTGTGTGTGTGTGTGTGTGTGTGTGTGTGTGTGTGTGTGTGTGTGTGTGTGTGAGGGAACTGTGTGTAACTGTGTTGAGGGAGAAGGGGAGCGTGGCAGGCGGGCGGATGGCAGCATTTGGGGGGGGGCGGTGGGGTTGGAGGGAGGGAGGGTGGGTGGTGGAGGGGGTTTGCTGTCATGAGAAATTACCCCCATAGACTGGAGCGGCGAGGCTGTAATTCTCCGAGGTAATCACAGGGAATAATGGCAACAGTGGGACACCCGGGAATCTAATCACTATAATCAGAAGCACTTGCTTATGGGCTCAAATTCCCGCCTCACTATCTGCGGCGCGGCGGAGCCCCCGCCGCTGGGTCGCTCGCGCCGCTGTAAGGCGATCTCATGATTGACCAGTCTCTCTCTCTCTCTCTCTCTCCCTCTCTCTCCCTCTCTCTCTTCTTTTTTCCCTGTAGTCCCCAGCTGTGGTCGGGGAGTCCCCTCTTCAGAAAGAACGGAGGAGTCCTGCTACAAGGTACCGTATCAGCGCCCGTCTGATCTCCCAGCCTCCCGCTTCCTTTCTTTCCCCGCCTCCTCCTCCTCCTCCTCGCCCCTCAACTCCCCCCCCCCCCCACCCCACGCCGCACTCCACCCTCGACAGATGTGCCAACTCCAATCATCTCAATTCCAAATCCCTCTTTTCAGCGGGGCACCTTGAGAATACCCAGAGCCGAGTTCTGACACTTGGCTCGGCTCCAGAGGAGGGATGCTTTTCTCACGGAGGCGTAACTGAAAGTTTTTCTCCCCATCTTTTTTCGGGGCGGGAATGAAAAAAAAAAAAAAAAAAAGAGTGAAGACCCGAGAGAGAAGAGAGAGGCGGGAAGATACCGCCGAATTTCCCTCTTTCTTCCCGTCTGAAACCAAGTAGAACCGAAGGTGCTGCTTGCCGATGCCAACACGCCGTCGGTGTGTTTGTGTATGAAGCTTTAAGTGATGCTCGGGCCAAAATTGAAATGTCGCCCCTTTCGCCGCGAACCACTTTGTCGAGAAGTTCCGGTGACATTTCATAATCCGCGTAACAACTCTGGACTTTGAGAGAGGCTGTGAATTCCACCCTGTATGAAGTACTGTAGCATGAAATTGGAACATCCAAGTGTCTTGTACTCATTTTTGAGTGTGTGTTGTGTGAAAACATCGACATTTGCATTGCGCTCTGTTGTTAGCCACAATATCCACTGTAGGCTCCTAGCACGGCCACCGTTTTCATCCAAACGTGCTCGGGATTGGAAAGATTTCCACGCAGGGAGAACTCCTCCACTTATATCTTATGACTTTGACACAAGCCGCCCTCTCTTGCTGTATCTAATGCAGCCTTTGCACAGCGACTTCCTGTAGTGTTTAAACACCAGTAGCAAGGGTGCAACATCTGCTCGATAGGGTTCAGAGGATATTTACGCTGTGTTCGCGGCGCTTTTTCAAATTTTTTTTTCAGAAATCCACTGAACACTTAGCTGAGCTCTAGTGAGGTATTTGAAGGCATGTGATGTTTTTTGTTGAGTGTTTTTACGTCGTAGTTTTTGTTTTTTTTAAAAGTTGGAGTCCATCGCAACCAAATCCTCCAGCGATACAGAGAAGGGTTCCAAGTGGTCGCAGTGTCAACTTTAGGTGAACAGGAAGGACATCAACCAAAAAACATTTGGCCATTTCAAATTGTAGCTGCCAAAAAGAAACTGATCTGCCCGACTCTTCCACTGGAAAGAATTTTTCAGCGCATTCAAAAACAGAGCCGAGCTATCGGCGAACACTCTGAACAATCCCCCCCCTGGGAAAAAGCCACATGCCAAAGGACGGAAAGAGATGGAAGTGGATCCATACGGAGGGAAAAATAGCGCAGACCTGTGTAAACACCGAAACTTACGGTACGACAGGTGATCCTCAAAGGGATACGTTTGGTATCGGCGACATCGATGTTTGAGTATCGACCCGCACAGCACTGGGTGAGAGGGAGGCAAAGAGAGGACGTGAAAACCGGAGCTCTCACTCCGAGCCTCGAGGCCGTCCTCCTCCCACCCGCCCCGTCCGCCCCGTCCTCGTTAAACACAGCTCATCCTCGCTCCTGTTTTTTATTATTTTATTTTTTCCATCCCGTGAGCTCCCATCTCCCATTTTATCCCCCTGGAACGCTCGCACACACCCCTCCGAAGCCGTCCCTCCCACCCCCCCGGTGGCCGGACGGCAGTTTAAATGGACATTCAATCCCAATCAGGCAGCACTCCGGGAGCTGCGCCGGGCTGCCGAGCCCTAAATGGAGGGGGAAATGGATACATTAGGCGTCTGCGGCGCGCCCTCCATCGCCGCCGATAATGGAGTAGTAATGGTCAAGGAGCCGAGGGCTGTGGAGGGTGGAGGAGGGGGGTAGTCTGAAAACCTGGACTCTCGCTGGACGTGGCAGAGTGTGAGGTGGGATGGACGCAGAGGGAGGGGAGGAAGGAGGCAGGACTCCGTCGGGTTGCCGTTGGTGACGTTTTCCTGGACGGAGGGAGTCTCGATGTGACGTTCGGTGGCTGCCGAGAGGGGACAAACTCTTGACGGAGGGGTCAGAGGCGAAGACGCGGTGGAGTGCGGGGGCGTTTTAAGGCTGTTATTACATCCGCGTCCTGTTCCCAGAGCTTTCAGCTCCGTTCTGAGGTGACGGGGCCCCGAATGGTGCCGCCTCCCGTGGGCTGGCAGTACGACGGAGTGTCCTAACCCAACCTCTCTCTCATTTAATGCAGATTTCTCCCCGGTTTATTTCAAAGGACAAGGCTGAATGTATCCGGTGGCTTTCAATTGCAAACCCAAGGTTTTTATCCACCTGTTGGCTGCGACGGAACTGGATTTGAATTGAACTGAGTCCTTGAGTGGTTGTAAATGATCACTCTCAGACTGGGTACGGCGTGTGTTATTGTGTTCTCCGTTGGGTAAGTGGATGTATCAGCCCAGCTCTCTCACGTTCTAATCACTGCAGCCGTGTTTACACCCCATCCGACTGCAACGCCAAAGGGCGAACTACACAACTGGATGTCCCGCTACGGGTCCTGCCGTGTTAATTGCTTACAAGGCCCTTGCTTCACAGTTTAGACAGGAACACCGGATTTAGGCGCGACCCCATTTCACCCTTTGCCTTTACCATTTAACCCCTTCCCCTGTGCTGTGTATGTCCGCGTTTACCTACAGGTTGGGCTAAATCTTACACAGAGGAAAGGCTGAAGGCATCAAACTTCATGTGATGGGCTGAGAGACATTTCGCCTTGAGACTCCATTGCGAGAGGTTTTCATTGTGATTTAGTTTAACATCATTCCAATGGATTTCTGCAAAAGTTCATTTTTAGTCACTTGTCAATGCGTCCGTAGCTACCTATCCAACGGCAGCAACTATAGCTGATGTTAACGTTCTATTTTACTACTGTTTTGTGCTTGACGGTGCCATTTTAAGCATACTTATAGCATGGCATGGCATGGAATGTTGGATCTCCATTTAAAAACACAGCGCTAAGCGAACAGCTACTTCCAGCAATAGGCCGGACTTGTTTTTGAAGGGATGTCCCATTTTGCAGTCGCAGATTTCCAACTCAGGCCCCTTGTGACTCAGTGCCAGAGGTCAAGGGTTAAAAATGGGAAACGCGACCAGACCTCGCTGTGCATACATCCTTACTGACACCAAGCCAAGAATGGCGTCAAAGCCCAGAGTCTCACATACTTTACACAGGCTTCTCAGTCTGCTATGTTGTTTTGGTGTCGGGCTGCGTCACATGGACCACAAAGGAGCCACCATTGAAAATGAATTGGAGGTTGTGGAGGCAAATAAATGGGGGGGGGGAATGAATGAAAAAAAAAAAAAAGTTTTTTTTTTTTTTTTTCTTACTGCCGTCAAAGAGGTCTCAGTAGAGTGTGTAGTACTGCTGTATAAAAAATAAGAATGTTACACTCCAGGCTGTGCTCTATCTATCGCTTAACAACATCGCTGAGGTGATGCAGTTGCGGGCATGAAGCCTGAGGCAGAGAGTCGAACTGCCTCTTGTTTGATACTGCTAAGTAACAGTCTGCGGAAGGGTTTTTACATTTTTCTAACACTCACTCTCTTTTTCGAAGAGACAATGGTGGTGATTGCACAAAGAGTTTGCGGTCTGCGATTTGTTCTAAAATTAAGTTAGTAGATAAAAGTGCGTAAATTTCCTCTGAAGAGGGACAGGAAACGCAAGAGAGACGAGGCCGCCCTCATTCACCCTGACTAGAGTGTAAATTGAGCTTCTAGGTAAGGCGACAAGTTTAATTATGGCAAATATCTTGAGTGCTTTCTTGCCACTGGTGGACAAAAGTTAATTAAGTAATGAAACGGTTGTTTATCCGAAGTTTACATTAAACTTTGAATGGACCGCAGTGCTTTTGAAAGAGTGAAGAGTCGCTCTTATCCTACCTTGGTTTCAAAATTTAAGAGGTTCTCATCGTTTGATCTCAAATTCGGTATGTGAGAATGTCAGAAAAATATTGGGGTGGGGGCGGAGGGTCTGGTGGGACTTGAAGAACCCAGAGCCAAGCTGAAGTGGTGGAGAAGGAAGAGGCGTGAGTGCAAGCTGGAGGATGTTGGAGAGCGTGCGGCGGCCACTGCAAGCGTTTCTTGGAGCCGTCTTTCCAGGCCTTATTAAGTTCCCAGTCAATTAGTGTTGCTTTTTAATTCAACCAACACCGTTAGTCATGCTGCGTGCCACTCAGCCCTTCACTTAGACGCTCGGCTGGAGCCGTCCGGTCAGGCTGCCAGCGCACGAAGAAGAGGGACGCTTCGCCCCAAACTGAAACGTAGCCGCTGTGTTTATGTTCGGTGGAATCGTCTCCCGAAACATCAGCCGGAATGCGAAATCTGCCTGGAGTTGGCGCGTGCAGGTCCTGCGTGAAGCCTGAATGCTTGTGTAAAGTTGTGTCAGACGCGACCTACAAGTTGCAATGCAGTGAGGAGAAGTCAGTGCAGTGCATGTTTTTGTCTGTTTTGTCTGTTTCTGCTTTCTTGGTATTGATTTCAAGGTTTTAAGATGACAAGATTTGAAGATTTCTAGAGTTTGACTGTCATATACGCAGTAAGCCAGGTAGGTATACTAAGCAGTGAACTTCTCAGTCTGTTCATTCTCCCCCACAAAAAATTGCAGTTCACACAAAAAAAAAAATAGATAGAAAGATGAAAATAGATAAGATAAAAACGATGACAGTAAACACATTGCAGAGTAAAATGGATTGTTGTGTATGTATTGTGTGGAAGATGCGCAGTGCAATATTATATATATCGGCGGCAGAAACAGACAGGGTAGCTTGCGTGTGCTTGCTCCCATGAGAAAATGAGCGGCGGGGGCCTCTGTCGTCATGTAGCAGTGTACGAGTTAAATAGGTGGCGAACTGTCCCTTTAACGGACCGCAATCCGAGCAAACGCCAGCGGGGCAGGCGGGGGGGATTTGGTGGGTGGTGGTGTTTTGACTGAGCAAGGATCCCCTTTCAAACAGTTGCCTTCTCGCTGTCTGCTGGGAGCGACCTTTGAACCTCTCTCGGCCGTCTGCATGTCTGCCCGTGTGTGTGACTTTCCCGTCGTGCTTTTTCTTCTTTCTTTTTTTTTTGTTTTTTTCTTTGTCGGCGCGCGCCTGTCTGCCGAGGCTGCAGCCCTGCAGGGCCATGTGGAACTCATTTAGCGGGAGAGCAGGGCGGCGGCGGAGGGGAGAGGCGGCGGAGGCTGGGAGAACGACGGCGAGGAGGAGACGCTCTGGTCGGGCAAAACAGGCGGGCGGGCGAGCGAGCGAGCGGGCGACGGGCGGCAAGAGAGAGAGAGAGAGAGAGAGAGAGAGAGAGAGATAGGGGGAGAGGAAGCAGACAGAGGAGAAGAGCAGACGTCGAAAGGGTTGGGAGGGGGGAGGAGGGGGAGGAGTTGTTTCATCTCCAGGAAATAAAAAAGAATAAAGCAAAAAAGGCAGAGACGCAGACAGACGTCCCTCCTCTTCCTCCTCCTCTTCCTCCCCTTCCTCCTCCTCCTCTTTTTTCTCCCCTCCCCTGTATTTACTTTGCTTCCATCGCCGTGACCCGCTTTCTCTCGCCCCCCCCCCCTCCCTCCTCCTCCCCCCACAGCCCCCATTTCACCACTTCCCTGGCGAACTGGTTTCCCCCCCTGGCGGCGTCTTCCTCGCCTCCGTTTGTCACCTCGTCTCCTCCGGCATATGTCCCCGGCCTTTATTTATTTTAACACTTTGCGGGGACGGGCGGGCGGGCGGGCGGACAGGCGGGTGGGCTCAGCGTGGGGTGACGGTCGGTGGGTGGGTGGGGGGGTGTAGCGCATGAGTCACCGCCGCACGTTAGAGCGCGACTGGCGGCGGTCGGCGGCGGCGGCGGGGATCGATGCTGTTGAGGCCGGTGTCAGTCGGGGGAGGGGGGGAGAAATAAAAAACAGAAGGGAGGAAAGACGCGAGAGGAGGAGGAGGAGGAGGATGGAAGACGGAGCGAAAGCTGAGGAATGTAAAACCAGGAGTTGTGCGTTGAACGCCAGCGCTCCTCGCCGAACGCCGCCGCCGAGCTGCGAGAGGCCGCGTCAAATAAAAAAAGAGAGTCCGGCATTTCCTCCCTCCCTCCCTCCCTCCCTCCGCCGCTCTCCTCCCCTCTATCACTTTCTCTGCTGATGCATGATCTACCACTCTGTGGCATGTGGAAGGGGAGCCGTTGCCATGGCAACCCAAAGCCCCGACTAGAGCGGGAGAGGTGGGAGCGGTGGGGCTGGGGGTGGCGGCCGGGGTAGCAGCGCACGCCGACCCTAATGCACTGCCCCGCGCGTGCACGGCCGCGCACGCTCGCGCACGTGCACGTGCACAGCCGTGCAGCCAGTGATCAAGATTATGAGAGAGAGAGAGAGAGAGAGAGAGAGAGAGAGAGACTGCGCTGGGACCTACTTATAAGGTTATGGAGAGCAGAGCTGGAGATATCAGGGGCAGAGCCGCACTAACTGGAGTCAATAAGATTACCGCGGACGCTGCCGGCCTGTCGGGGGTGGGGAGGAGGGGCGGGTCGGACGGTGAGGGGGTGGGGGGGGGGGCGGCGTTGGTGGCGACAGCCGTTGCAGCAGCGGCGGCGGCAACTGCAGGAGCCCAGCGACAAACAGATCCGTCATAATTCATCGGCGCGTGTTGCAACATGAGATCAATACGCGGCAACGGCGGTCGTCCACGGGGTGGGCGGGTGGGCGGCCGGGGGCCTCGCCGTGGACGCCTTGTAGGTTTTAATGAGCGCGCAGGTTCCCGACTCGGCTGGAATTACATTTCCGCCGCGTGACGTCGGCCGTAAATTTGACTGAGATTCTAAATCGAGGGCTGACATTTATTTTAAAGCAGTCGTGCTTTTTTTTTTTTTGTCGTTGTGTTTTGTTTTTTTTTTGCGCACAACCCAGATCTCATGTTAGCAAGTCTGGCTATCTAAAAGATTCATAACTACAGACAGATTGTTGTTGTTGTTGTTGTTAGTGTAGCTGTTGATTTTTATTTTTGGCCTAGTGTGTGAAGTGGTGTGTTTCAGGTACCATTCTTCTGTAATGTGCTGTGCAAAAATGCACCATGTATTTGCAAACTCCTGGTGGGTGAGATAGAAGCTGCACAACGTGGTATTACAGTATTGAGAGCATAAATTAAAGTATAAGTAAATAAATACATTTTGCATAAATGTCACTTTGTGTATTAGCTTTGTTTTATTTCCTTTAGAAATGTTTACCTTTGCTGCCTTTCCTGTCTGTTTTCAAGTTGCGACTGTAAAGAAAAGTAGTAAAAGTAAAACTTTGCATCCTAATTTCAAAACAGCAGTGCACTTTTGAGACAAAACTCAACGTTTGTGCACCTCACAATACTGTGTGAGTGAGTGTGGTGCACTAAGGGGTACTGACTCAACGTTGAAGGTTCAGGTTGCTCCCACCAGCTAATTGTGGTTAGTACGCGTTCAGAACTAGCCCCGTTTCCGTGACAGTTTGTCACAAAATAAAAGCGATAGTTCTAAAATTTCGACAAAGTACAATTGCTATTTGCAGGTTTTTCCATGATTGGTGTGAAGCGCATAAGCCGTAATTCGAGAATTATCTTTGCTTTTGTTTGTTTACGTTTGTTTGCTGTCAAGAATGGTTGTTCTATTTTTCTCTTTGATAACTTGAAGTGAACTGGTCACATGACGTGTAAATGCGAAACAGGTGTTTCCACTATATACCCCGCGATATACCTCTATATCGATATGCCAAAACCTTTTAGTTACATTTGAGAGATTTCTCGAAGTTTAGATGTTTCCATTAGCAGTTTTATTGCGATATTTAGGTTTTGCACAATTCCAGGGGTAATGGAAATGCAGCTAATTTTGCGCCGACCCTCCTGTCCATCTCCTGACATACGAAGCTAATCAGCGGGAGGGTTTGCTCCAGATTGCAGATAAACTCAAAGCGAGAAAGAGAAAAATTGCCGCCTCGGCGCCGACAGCGACGTCGAGTCTGCGAACTGTCACATCGAATCAGGGGCCTCGGTAAACATGATCCTCAGTCTCCCCGTGGATTTCTCAAATGGCCTGCGCTCCCGGCTCTAGGTGAGCCATTCCAAGGACGTGGAGGGATTGTTCCCAAAGCCGCTCCATTATCCCGGGCCGCGTGACGCTCGGCGTCGCTGGAAGACGTATCGCTGCGACGTCCCGCGGCCTTCCAGCCGGCGCTCGCTGGCCATCGAGCGGCACCTGGCAGGCGCCGGTCGAGACGCTCTGCTCTTTTTCCGGCGAGAAGAATTAAATTTTTGTCTCGTTAGGCGGTAAAAAAAAAAAAAAATGAAGCTCTTTTGTAAACTCCAGGTGGGCGGCCATATGCCTGTTTAGCCGTTGTGGCTCGCGGATGTCTGAAGCTTGGTTAGAACTGAAACGCTCTCCAACGACCAGAGTCTCCTCCTCTCCTGGGGGAAGCTCACTGTGCTTCAGACTTTACTTTTTTAGTTTGACCATAAGAGGCCCAGAGTGCTGTGTTCTGCCTCGCTGATGTGACCAATGAACAAATCTGAAGAGTGAGCGTTTTGGTTGTTTTACTCACAGATGAAAGTCCAATTGGTAGTTAATCATACAAACGACCTGAAGGTCGGTGAATCAACAACTGTAAGGACCTCTGAGTAGTGTTTTAGTACTCGAGATTGGTCTTGGTCTCGGCCTAGTCTCATCTCGGACTCTGTGGTATTCTTACTCGGTCCTGTCTCAGGTCTCGGACTGGGCGGACGGGGGATTTTTGATCAACGCCGGTCGTGACTCAGCCAACACTACAATGACAGATAATAACGGAATAACTCTTTATCATAAGGTCTTGGTCTCGTCTCGATCTCGATACTCACTGGACTCGTTAATGTCTTTGTCTCGGTTGGTGCAGTCTTGACTACAACACAACCTCTGTGTTGATCCTCTCTTGTAAACTCTTCAAAAAAAAAAAAAATGTAGCATAATAGAAGTGTTTTTCTGTTAGTTCGCTACCGACTGCCTCTCGAATCCGTTTGTTTCCTCCTGGAAGGCCTCCTGACGCTCGGGCCCCCCGCAGCATCAGACAAGGCTGGATCTCGCCGAGCCCCGCGGTCGTTGGTAATTGAATGATTCGCGGCGGCCTTAACTCATTTATGACGCTTTCCCGCTCAATTTAACCTTGCTCTGCTCATCAATATTGCCCTGTTGGCCTCCTCGGACGCACGGCGAATGCTCATCGAGCTGCTCCGGGGTCGAATCTGGAACACCGATTGGCTTTTTTGGAGGAGCTCCTCCTGTGTTGTTTCCGACCTGACGTGTGTGTGTGTATGTGTGTGTGTGGGTGTGTTTTTCTGTCTGCCTAATGTAGTGCGGTTCTTGTATCCACTGGTTGTTATCTTGAACTGTCATTTAGAACCTGAATGCTGTGAAAACGCCTCAGCTCATCGCAGCCCCTGTGATATGATAGGAAAGGGAAAAAATCCACTGTGAGCCAAAATTATTTTCTCCAGAGACCAGAGTTCTAAAAAAACGACTGTTGACAGCACATCTTGAAGCTTTATTTTGACTGTTACTAATTTCAAACGGTGAAGTTTTACAGTTTCCAGTCAGTTTTTGTCAGTTCTCAAAACTGAACGTCATGACATCATCTCAGTGTGAAGTAGAGCTGTAGCCACCATGTGAAACGCTGCGCGGCACGCTCAGTAGACCTCATATTACCTTGCGGCGCTAATGTACTGCTGAGATGTCTAGATTTGAAATCTTGCCCGTCCATCTCGCCGTGGTTACAACCCAAGACATTTCTGTAACCAATTAGCCTCAGAAACCGACAGAGCCTCGAAGCCGAACTGCGGCTAATGAAATTAGCATGCTAGGACCTGGACGAAGACACTAGCTGTGTTTCCATTACCCTTAGAATTGCACAGTACCTAAATATCGCAATAAAAAAAAACTGTAATGGAAACGCGGCTACTGCCGCTGAAGACTTTCCTCGGTGGGAAAGATGTTATCAGCGTGGCATGTTGCAGCTTGTATCGGGACCTCTTGACCAGTAGGAAGCTGCAAAACTGCTGCTAAGTTGCTGAACTTGCATTTCAATGTGGAAGACAGGCTGGTTGTTCATCCGAAGTTTAATTTAAAAAAAAAAACGAAAAAGTTACTCGATCAGATTTTACACAAAGCGGAGTTGGACTGTTCTTGTTCTCGCATTAATAGATTCCCATGTTCCTTCCTCTTTTTCCTCTTCTTCCAGTTCCTCGCGGTGTGATCCAGAACGGCGCCCGTGTCAGGAGCCAGGCGCTCTTCCCCGTGATAAGGCCTGTGCCTGTGAGCCCCGTGGGCAGCAGGACCTCGGCCATAAGGTGAGGAACGTTTTCCCTCCCTCTCGGCACCACAGACGTACAATTAATGTCAGTCAGCTCATCGGGGGCCGACGGACACAGACTCTCCCACGTGCCCCGCATGGACTGCCAAACAAACCCCCCCCCCCCCCCCCCCAAAAAAAAACCAAAAAAATAACTTTCCACTCCCACTATTTACGTAATTGCATCTTCGCTGTGTCCAAGCGAGGCTGTGGAGCATATCTCCCAATCTCTCACGCTGCTCCCTGTGTTCGTGACGTTTTATCCAGGTGCTTGCATGTAATGTCTCCCTCGCACGCACGCACGCACGCACACACACACACACGCGCAATGCACACGCGCACGCAGATTTATTAGTGGGTGAGGCCGTGTGATCCAAACAACATCGGGAGCATGCACGGACATGCGCGTCTATCACTGGGAAGCAGCACGAAAGAGCGCGACGGCCCGCGCGATAAATTAAACATAGCCAAAGTCTCAGTGAAGGTACGCAGTGAATATTTGATCGCTGTAAGAGGCGCGTGTTTTTTTCTTATAAGATATTAATATGCCAACTCCCTCATTCCAAAAGGGAGGACGCTTCGAGGTGGGGTGGGGTGAGGGGACTGCTGCTGCTGCTGCTGCTGCTGCTGCTGCTGCTGCTGCTGCTGCTGACGCTCCCTGTGATTTATGATTGGATGCCAGAAAGCTCTCCTGTCCTTTTAAAGGCTTACGGAGGGCCAATAGAGCTAAATATGTTTTTGCAATGTGTTACACAAGCTCGCTAGTCGCGCAGCGCCGCCAGACGGACCGGCGGGAAGCTGCTGCCTTGACTTTCTCTCAAGGACCCGCAGGTGCCGAGCAAGTTAGCGAAGCTCCTTAAAAGTTTCAGTTGTGTGCGGGACGGTTTTGTTTTTGTTACTTGAAGTGCTCGTGTTCTTGGTTTATCTCAGACTGGGCTCAGAAAGCAGCACATTGTCCTGACACATGTTAATGCAGGTGTGGTCATGTTGTTGTATTGTGTCCAGACTGTAATGAAAAACACAAGGTCAGCTGAAACATTAATTGGCAAAAAGTGAGGCAAAATAGAAAAAAAAAAGCCTTTGATTTTATGTATGAAATGCATTTTATTTTTCCAAGGTTCCGGGCAGCAGTTTGCAAATTTCACCGTGAAATATTTTATCACAGCCGCGCGTTTTTTTTCGCCATCAGAGGTGAAAATAAAACATGTGAATGTTATCCCGGCGCGCTGGACGAACTCTGCTGCTGGCATTGAAACACACCCTTTTTCTTTGGATAATTTAGCTTGTGAGACTGCAGAACCGGAATCTGGGTTGGGAAAAAAAGAGAAGATAAGATAGTGAGGGATCTAAACAGGAGACCTTTAACAGCCGCCAGTGAGGCTCAGTGGGTGGTTTTTTTTCAGCGTTGTGCTTTCTTGCTGTATAAATGCTGCTGAGAACGGTGTTGCTGGTACTTTTCTTTTTTTAAAAGGTCCAAGGTGAGTGAAATTTAGTAAGTAAGCCTATCTGTCAGCGCACAGTCTCGGAGCAAGACCCTCGGTCTGTGTATATTCTTGTATATATGCAAATCATTTTAAGGGTAGGAAAACCAAAAAGGCCTTTAAAGGTCAAGTGTGTAATATTTGGAGATATTGAAGAAGAAACAGTGACATCAAGTGGTTACATTTTAGATTGCAGCGTCTTTCACTCCATCCCCTACTGAGCTCGCCGGTTAGCTACGGTGGCCTGCACACCCAAATCAAACCTACTTGGTCCACCTTCTTGTATGTACGTATGTATATATATGTATGTGTGTGTGTGTGTGTGTGTGTGTGTGTGTGTGTGTGTGTGTGTGTGTGTGTGTGTGTGTGTGTGCATGTATATATATACATGTACTGTATATGTATATGGACACTGGACCAAGTTTTCAATCCGTCAGGGCAGGGATGAGGTTTTCTGTGTGGCCTGCAGGGGGCAGTAGGCATTGACGAACTGTATTCTGTGTCCACAGATCATCGCTGGGAGATTACCTGAGCCGAGGGCAGGAGAGCCCCTCCTGCTACTCCCCGCCCCTCTGCGGCGAGGACCTCCAGGACGACCACACCTACAGCACCGCCAAATCCCCCAGCGGGCTTTCCTCCCCGGAGGCCGACGCCCCGTCCTCCCCTCTGGACGACGACATCATCGCCGTGGAGATCCAGTCGGACGTGAAGGCCGAGCCGCGGGAGATCCCGCTGGATCCGCACGTGGCCGCCACGGCCGCCGCCGCCGCCGCCGCCTACATTTCCCAGCAGCCCCTGCGCGAAAAGAGACGCAACTCCGGCTCAGGGGTGGGGACCCTGGCGGGCAGCAGTTTGCCCTGGACCAAAAGCCGAGCGGCGAGGGCCGTCGGCGACACGCTGCCGCTGAAGAAGCGGCGGGCGGCGGTGGACAAGCCGCCGGAGAGCGACGACGAGGAGATGAAGGAGGCGGCGGGGTCGCTGCTGCACCTGGCGGGGGTCCGAGCCTGCCTCAACAACATCACAAACCGCGCCGCCAAGGCGGCCCAGAAGGAGCAGAAAGAGGCCCTGAGAAACTAAGGCGAGGCCGACGCGCCGCCAGATGCGCGGCCGCACGTGCACGCACTCGCGCGCGCGCGCGCACACACACACACACACACACACACACACACACACACACACACAGACAGACAAGCACTAACACCGCTCAAAAGCACGCACACACTGACACAGACACAGAAACACTCACGACTAGGTCAACAGGTATCGTTACTACAGCATTAGTCTCAACAGACACTTCTCATCTCCCTCTATCTATCTATCTATCTATCTATCTATCTATCTATCTATCTATCTGCAGGGCATTAGGTGAATCCTACTTATTTGTGGCAATATCAAAAATCTATGTTTTCCTACATGTTCAGCAACACTAACATCAAATGGGTATTTCTCATGTGTCTTTTATGTTGTTTTAAAAACGGGGATGAAAGCCATAAGTTTTCAAAAAAAACAAAAAACGAACAAACGGAGCATGTTTTTCTTTTCTTTTCTCTCTCTCTCTCTCTCTCTCTCTCCCTGTCGCTCTCTCTCCTTTGTTTTGTCACAAATTGGGACGAGCTCAGCGGCGCCGCATCACAGCGAGGAGCACACCTGACCCGAACACGCACGCAGAGGGGGGGAGGGGGAAAAACAAAAAAACGTACGTCAGTCTGTCCCGTCCGTCCGTCCGTCCGTCTGTCCGTCTCCGTGTGAATCTGTAGCAAAATCTCTCGCAAAGTGAAGCCAGCCATTAATTTAAAAGACACACAAGAGAAAAAAAAAATATATAAAGATGCTGAGTCAGCGTAACTTTTTTGGGGCGGCGCGGCCGAGCCGCTACGCTACGCTAGGCTAGGCCGGCCGGCGCTGCTCGCGCCCACCCATCCACGAGCACAAACGTGAGACTGTGCCAAAGATAAGCGACCAGGTTGCTCTCATGTAGCCGATACGACAGCCGACAAAAAAGAAAAGAAAGAAAACCGACAACACACACGCAACGCGCGCACAGCACACACACACACTCACGAACAGAGAAGAAGAAGAAGAAGACGAGGAAGAAGGAGGAGAAGAAAGTCGAGGCGAGCCAGGAACAATGAGCTTCAGTGTCGAGATAATTGTAAAACCCGATGTGATATATATCCATGCACTTAAGATTATTTAACGCCACTTATTAAAGGAGCATCATGGGTAAAAGACATGGTTTATTTCAAAGAGCACTCATAGTATTTAAGAATAGATATTTTAAAAGGATTAAAATTAAAAAAAAAAAAAAAAAAAAAAAAAAAGAGGGGAGGGGCGGGGCTCATGTTTATCACCATAGAAATGGATAGCGTGCCGGGTCTGAGGCAATATCTCCTTCATTTTGTTGTTGTTGTTGTTGCATAATGTAAAACGTCCTTTAAAAAAAAGAAACTCCCACCCCCAGTACTTCTTCTGTCCATAGTCGTAGACACCCGGTTATAGATACTCAGAGCTGCCAGTAGCTGCCACACCTTCCTGCTCATTTCTTTTTTGACAGTTGTCGCAGATAAACTATATACATAAACTCTGTGTGTGGGGGGGTGGGGGGGTTGGGGTTGTTTCGGGGCGGGGCGGGGCGGGGTGGGAGCGGGGGGATTTCTGTTCGTGTCTGTTTTACCCTCACTTCTACCCTCATAAAGATATAAGCAATTTGTCCCGCCGCGGGCAACTCTGTACAAAGGTTAGAAAATATTTTATTTTTGTTTTCCTTTTCTTAATTGAAGCAATTTGACCTGCAGGACTTTCTCAGTTATATTGCATGGGTGCTTGTAAATAAGATAAAAAGCAAATCTTTTTTTATTCAAAGATCATGTAAGATAAACGATGTATTTAGCATGAAGCATGACTTATTTTCATATAAACCTTGATCCTAGAGGAAAGAAAAAAAAAGTTTTGCCACCAATTCTTATACCCGTGATTCTAATGGAGGTTTTTTTTCTTTCTTTCTTTCTTTCTTTTTTTTGGCTGTTGTTGTTTTTGTTTGTTTGTTTGTTTGTTTGTTTGTTTTGTTTTTTTAATTCTTCGTATTCTAAGCGAGGACACGTCTTCAGGGAGGAACTTGGGACGTTTCTCCGACAGGGGGAGGGGCTTTTTTCCGGGTTCGGCCTTTGTAGGCCAGCAGAATCACATTTTCCGTCTTCTTCCTGCCTGTACAGTGGGTTCTTTTTGTTCTGTTTAGGTTTTTTTTTTTTTCTTCTGTTGTAATGTTCAGTTTTAAACGCCCCTGCCCACTTCTCTCTTTCAAATGTTATTACAGCAGCACACATCCGTAAAAGTGTGTGAGTTTGTGTGCCAAGGGAACACACGCACACCCTTTAACATTGTGCCTGCCTGCCTGCCAACCTGCCTGCCCTCAGTACCTCTGTGGTCATGTCTCATGACGTACTCCCACCTGTCTTTATTTATAACAGTGTTGTCTTCTTTTCCTCCTGTCTGTCCATGTTCTCGTGTCCTCTCCAATTTTTTTTTTTTTTTGTATTACTATTATTATCTGCATCATTTCTTGGATGCACGGGAGAACAATGTGGAGGTTTACCGCTCGTTAAAGGCCCAGTGTGTGTGATTTAGCGCCATTGTACCGCTGAGGATGCAGAATGCAACTGCAGCCTCTTTTTCCCCATTATATTATGTTCCTTTCCTCATAAGCTGTGCGGTTCGCGTGTCCTCCCCCAACTCAAAGTTCTGGAAAATTTCTTCAAATGGGGCTGGTCAAGCCGGTCATTCCACTTGCTAGCGCTGCGGTTGCACCCGCTGCAACTGTTGTGGTATCATTGCCCAAGTTTCTGAAACGGCCCACGAATTTGTCTTGAAGTGTGCCCTACATTTAGCTTCACCGTCGTCTTGGCTATTCTTCCACAGACTCTGTCATTTCGAGCCTATGGAAGGAACCTTTTCCGACTGGAAAGTCCTACACCCCCAAACCCACTAGGGTTTTTTGTGTTTTTGTTTTTCAGGGAAAGTCTCTGGTTTTGGGTAAAGTTGTTCCCTATAGTAATTTTGGTGCCAAGATTTTTTAAAATCCAGGGTAAATAAAAATACTGAAAGATCCTGCGACGAAAAAAGGGGCCTCAGTTAAAGCTGACCTGAGCCCTACTTCCCTTTGAACGATGGGCACGACAAAATTGCCCTCGAACAGCATCTATAAATGCTTCCAGTCAGGCGGTTTGTGTATGTACAAATATTGGCATTTGTGACTTGAATTTTAACTGTTCATCAGACTTGGATTTCATTTTATTTTGTACCGTAAACGTGTTAAAAAAAAAAGAAGACCAAACACGTTGAACCTTTTAAAGTTTGTTTATGAATAGGTAAGACTGCTGCTTGTTCCCTCTAGGCTTCCGTAGAAACATGGCAACTTCCATGAAATGAGACCTACAGCGAGGTACTCAGAATTGGCTTGTTTTAGGCAAAGAAAAACACAATGACGACTACAGGAAGGGTATTATAAACTGCAATAGCTACGCACAGTATATCGCATTCCTCACAGTATATTGTCCTAAATCTTACAGACGGGACCTTTTAAAAGTGTTGTATCTAATAAAAGGTGACTTTATCAGTGTTACTCATCCAAGGTATTAACTGCCAGTCAGAATGTCAACTTTCCAATTTTTCATGCTTTTTTTTTCTTTTTCGAGCCAAGAATATTATTTTTTTTTTTTAAATAACATTATGTCACTCTAAAAGTACTTTTTAATTGAAATCTCTAAAGTGAATACTGAGCTTTGAAGGCATTATAGTCATAAGCCCCTGATGCGCTCTGACACACACAGAGCCAGCCGTGCAGGAGGCTGCGTTCGCTTGCAGCAGCACAGTCACCCAAAGTACCATCAGACAAAAAGCTGCGTGTCGCGCATCCGCTGCTGCTCTTCCACCTCTGGCGAGCGTCCCCGACTTTAGCTGTGTCCCGCATTACATACTTTTGTCGTTGTTATACTTCCACGCCCTGCACTTACATGTGTGGCGCACTGATCTCGGTAGCGTTGTACTACCATTTTGCACTTAGCGCCACTTGTTCTTCATTGTCGTCTAATACTGGTACACATAAAAACAAGCAAATTGCAAACGGACAGTTAAGATGGTAGAGGACGCGTTTTGACCAACAACATTTGACCAAACACACAACATTAATGCTTAATGCCTGATTTAAAACAAAGACAAAAGTGCCTCTGCAGCATGCAGTGATTAGCTAGCTTTCGCTATATGCTATACGCTAGTATGCTGATGACATTGTACTACTTCCACAGCACTTCTTGTATGTACGGTTGAGCGTGTGGATTGTCCCACCCGTTATTTTGACCGTACTGAGCGCGTTGACAATTGTCACAAACTTCCCTGTGTTTTCACAGACTTTGCGCACTTGCGAAAGTACAGAAACAAGTGTTTCTGTACAGGAGTATGTGATTCGGGACACAACTAGCAAAAAGGCTAAAGGGAGACGCTGTCGAGGTTGTTGTTATTGTTGTTGTGTGCCATCTTTTGTTCGACAAAATCTTCCATCGTGCGCCTTTTTCTTCCCCCGTTGTATCCTGTCCACTGATGTGGTGTGAAGGTGTGGAACCCGTTGCTCTAGAAACCACACAGTTTTCCCCTCTGACTCACTCAGTGACATGCAGGGAACAATGAACTCCTGACCTCTGAATCCTAGGAAAAAAGAACTCGGGCAACACATAAAAATATGTGGGATGCCTTGAAGCAACAGGAAAACATTTACTGCCTAAACCTCCCAGAAAAACTAGTGCTTCTTATCAGTCTGCCGCGCAACTAATGCTTTCCAACAAAAAATGCTGCCATCTTTTTTATTTGCCTTTTTCATTTTCATGTATTTTTGTTTGTGTTGTTTTCTCGCTGGAAAAATAATCTTCACTGCCATGATTTTTTTTTTTTTCTGTGACTGTCTGAGCTAAACCGTGGAAAGCCATAGGTTAGAGATGTCAAAACCCCAAACAGGTTACTGATCCGTAAGATGTGATGCAGAGTCCACCCAGTTGTTGCTTTACCTTATGTTATTCTATTGTTTATTTCTTTTCTCGGTAAATGTTCTGATTCCCTCCTTATTGTGCAATCATATTGCCAAAGAATGATTTCAAGACCTATTTCATCACTACATGTAAATATCAACGTTGTCCAATACCGTGGCAAAAAAAGTATATAAATGTTGTTTTATTTTTGTTTTCCTTTTTTTTTGAAAAATTGCAATGATGTTTATGTGATGTATTGTCTTCCAGTTGGTTGCAATAATAAAAAAAAAAAAAGTAAACGAGTTGGAGAAGATCGCTTTGGCTTGTGTACTGTTTCCATGACTAGGATCAGACTCGACACAGTAAAATAGCCGGTTCACATTCCACGTGAGACTAGGAAAACGTAAGTAAGTAATGCCTTGAAAGAAAGCAGTATCGGCCTCCCCTTCCCCCTTTCCTTTCCTTGTTCTTCATCCCTTCATCTCGCAATCCCCCCATCCACCTCTGGGTAAGTGAGGGAAAGTGCTGTCTTTGTGAGGCTGTGTACTCTTTAATTTACTCTCAAGGCTGACCCCAATCATTAACCTCTCCTATTCCCATCAACAGGGGGCCTTATCATACCCGGTGCCTCTTCCACTGTTAATTATTCATTTACTTATTCTAATCATTTAAGTTCAATACTTAGTGATTAGAGTCCAAAGTCCCCTCCCCCCCTACCAAACCAACCCCTTAAGGGAAAGAGGTAAAAACCAAAGAGCTCCTCCGTCCCTTTATCGGTGCCATTTTGAGACCGCCTGGCAGTGGAAGCCCATTCATAATTGAAGCCGAGACGGGCTTAATCTGGAGCCCGGTGCCTCCTCGTGCAGCGCGCTCCCACCACCAACACAACTGGAGCTGTGTAGCAGCAGCAGCTCCTCTGTTGCTATGCAACTACAGCAAAGAAAGGGAGGAGTTGGGGGGTGGGGTGCTGCCTGTAGGAAGAAAAAAAAAAAGTGAGCTGTTCTCCAGATCTTTAGAGGGCATCACACTACTCGGTTACCAGGAGGCAGTCTCAAAGGCGGCAGCAGCGGTGTGACAAGCAGGGGTTTGAATTCGGCTCCCAGACACGTCTCCCCACAGAACTTTTTCTTTATGATTCCAGGTGGATGAGACAAGCGGTTTACCTCTGGGAGATGTGTTGAGAATTGAGGCAGGTGTCTTCTGTGGTGCCACACTGTCTGTTGTGTCAGGTGGACAGGTGGATGGACAGACAGCCTTTGATTTGCTGCGTAGAATCTGCTCTGTTTGCTAAAATGCGGGGTCAGCTTTCATCAATGGACAAGATTTATTGCTCTGTGTTTATTTTTAATCGTGTAGCTCAGGTAAAATAACTTACACAGCTTTTTGTAAAATACATGATACAAAAATCTCTGCCACACACTGTGCGTGTGTGCCTGTGTATGACGGAATCAGAGACCTACAGGACTTTCACTGAGTTCAGGTATGTGGTGTGATCTCACTCTTGTGGCGAAATGGCGTTACTACATGATAATCAATTTTGTTTTTGTTTTTTGTTTGTGTTTTTTTTTTTTTTTTAAATACAACGACATCGTTGCATCTGCTCTTAAAAAGGTCAATGAAGAAAATAATTGGGAAGGGTTAGGAAAGGAAAGTGACCCACAAAATAGTCATTGACAGGAAATAATGAAACGAATAAACACCATTATTAATTACTGTGGTAATTAATTTATGTAGAGTAGTTATTAGCATTATATTGTAAACATTGTCATTGTTGTTGGGAATATTTTCTCCTTGACGCATCAAAATCACTTTCCCTTTTCTGACCCATGGTGCCCTCCTTTTTGTTCTTATATGTCTTGCCATCCTATCAACCTATTTACCTGCTGACGTCGAACTGCAAAGACAGCAAATATGTACTGAATGTATATATATATATATATATATATATACACACACACTACCAGTCAAAGGTTTGGACACATACTTCTGATTTTATGTTTTATTTTCATGACTATTTACATTGTAGACCATTGGTTCTCAAACTTTCTCTGTCACGCCCCACCTTGGAGGAAGAAAATTGTCACCCCCCCCCCCCCACCCCCCCCAAAAAAAAAGATCCCGATGAACCTGCAAGTGACCCCATGTCTCTAGGACAAAGTTGACTTTTGACCCCATAGACTTGCATGGCATTAGGGTTAGCGATAAGGCTGCAATTAGGGTTAGGGTTAGGGTTAGCTGGAATTAGGGTTAGGGTTTCGGGGTTCCTCATGGGCTAGAAGCCCGAAATTTGACGTGGCTGTGTCTTGAAGGATCCGGATGAACCTGCAAGTGGCCCCATGTCTCTAGGACAAAGTTGACTTTTGACCCCATAGACTTGCATGGCATTAGGCCCTAATGCCATGGCTCAAGGCATCAAAACTATGAATGAACACATATGTAATATGTATTGTGGTATGTGGTATATGTAAGTGTGAAATAACTCAAACAAGTTTTATATTTTAGATGATCTAGAATAGCCTTCCTTCATATAAAATAACAAAACATATTTAGGCATTTAACATTTCTTTTCTTTTGCCGCATTAATCCGCTTTTCATTTTCTTATTTTATTTTCCCCCACTGCAGGTACAGTACATGTAATCGTCGAACCTTCGCCAGACCCTCCATTAGGTTACTAACGAGTTCGGTTGGTTTTACAGATCACACGAGTGCCGCTTGCAGCGCAACCCCAGACCACACTCAATTTCCCAGCAGCCCACGGATCGACTCTTCATCCGCTCCAAGTCTCGCGTGACGTGAGTCATGACTCTGCCCTATGTCTCGCGCACTCGCAGCGCCATCGCTCAGTATATAAAGCAGGACAACGACGGACGGAGGACGGCTGGGAACTTGCAGCCCGGGATTGTAAATAAGACCGCTGATAGTGTTTTATTTACAAAAAGTGATGCCGGCTGTTTTAAAACATCGCTCCCAGTTATTTTGAGCCGTTTTTACATAATTTTTGGCTTTATTTCTCGCCTCATTGCCGTGTGGTTTTTACACTACGCGTATAATGGCGAACTCGGCTAACTCGAACCCAGTGGTAAGGATGAATCTCTAAAAGGCTTGTCAGCGGGGGAAAAACGGGGTGAAAGATATTGGGGGAGCTGCCGACGAGCTGGTTTGTCTTTAATAGTCTGCTTTAATCAACACTTCACTTATGTATGAAGCAAAAAATAATACTATTAATAATTTCGGCCAATCAGCCATTTCCTCAGTTTTTGCGAAACTAACAGATTGCCACCTCAAGAGAACTCAATGAGGCAAAGCCGATGGCTGAGTTGTGTCTTGGTTAATTTCGAAAAATGGCCGAAGTGAAAGTGGCCCAGGGAATTAATAGTAGCAACGTTAAAGTTGTGATATATGCTCTGTGTGTCAGGTTAACGCAGGGACTGGCTGTCCGTTAGTGGGCTCTTGTGACCTAATCTTCCAGAGAGAAATCTTAACTCTAGCAGAAAGCAATCTGGAAAATGACGTTGAGCGTGCATAGATGGTATGTGTCACTGTACTTTAAAACCGTTGAGAGTTGTGCCGTGTATATATATCAAAGTAGACCTTAGCCAGCTGTATACGTACGCAAAGCACCTCGTTTCTACTCACTACAGACGCAATAACATAAACGTAAGACTCAAGAATCGTGTCGAGAGAGCGAGAGACGGAGTCTCCGTGGTCGTCAACGGTTGCAAATTCAACCGTTGTTGGCCACCATTCCGGGACTGACAAAAAAGAAAAGACAGTCAATTCGCCCCCCACTCAAAGAAAGAATCACTTCTATCCATCTCACAACACTTCTGTCCTGTCCCCCTTGCGAAAAACCACAACGGCTACGGAAAATTCGGGCGCCGGTGCGGTTCTCAAAGCGAAAATATGTCACGGTGGAGGCTCTCCGGAGTGCGCGCCCTGCCGCTCGAGCAAAATGGCCTCCACGTCTGCCTTCGCTCCGACTCTGGCCCTCCTCCTTTGCGCCGCCTGGGTTTTATACCGCCATATTGGCTCTCTAATATAGACTGCCGGGGATGGGAAGGTGCTACTCGTCGCTACGTCACCCGGCTGTACATATAAACACCAGACTGTGCTTTAAATAGTGGAGCAGACGGGGCCAAAGGGGGAGGGAGAGGAGAGGCCGACAGTCCGTGCTGCGGACACCGGGCACAGAGCGTCGACGGCGACGCAGTGTGGTGCTCTGCGTGTCGGCCGCCTGGAACCGTACGGTTACATTGTGTATTCACTTTGTTGCAATTTTTTTTTTGTGTGTGTGTGTGAGACAAATGTGCGCGGCACTGCAATAGCCGTCGCCACTTTGTTGCTCGTTGCGTTTAGACTTGAAGTTGTTGTAGTTCTTGATTCGCAACGTACGTGATATTGCAACGTGTCGTGGGAGCTTTTGTTTGACGTTTGTTTTTGAGTAGTTTTAGAGTTAAGCCAACCACAACTACCAATATGTACAACTCTCACAAATGTCTGTACTATGTGCCCATTTAAAATGATTAAACAGTTAAAAATGTACTCTGCTTTGGCAGCTTTGAAGCAGTACAATTTAAACATATCTGGTTATATTTTGTCATCATTGAAAATACAATAATTCGGGACTGTAATGGTAATTATAGTTATTTCCAATTTGCTTAATAAACTCTTTCTTCTGTTCTATTAACCATCACTTCAACAGGCCATAACAACCCTGCCAAACAATGTTGTAAAATCTGTATGTTCTCTTTTTTCCTTTCTTTCATTGGTGCCCCGCAGCCTAAACTGTATAAGTCTGTGATTGAGGACGTGATCAACGAGGTGCGAGAGCTGTTTCTGGACGAGGGTGTGGACGAGCAAGTTCTTCTGGAGCTGAAAACGGTAACAGGCTGCAGGACTGTTCTTTCCTCTTACAACTTCCTGAAGAGGAAATGGCATTATTCCCTCAAGTGTCTTCAGCTGGTTCATTGGTGTTTACATTTGTTATAAAAACAACAACAAAAAATAAAAATGAGTGCAGATGAATAGCATATGACTAATAAAGGTTTATTCAATTATATTTATTCCGAAAGTAAAATGGAATTTCTCACTGGAACGCACGTCCTGTCTTTTTACGTAGCTATGGGAAAACAAACTGCTGCAGTCAAAGGCAGTGGAGGGCTTCCACACTGAGGAGCAGGCAGCCCTGCAGGCCGCTCAGCAGCATCATCAGCAACCACAACATGTTCAACAAGTGCAACAAGTTCAGCAGGTGACACAGCCCGCGCAGTCGCAGCAAATCGTCCTGCCGGCCCAACAGCAGCCGCAAGGTTAGTGTGCACCTCACAGATAAACACCCCAGGCCTGTCATCGTCTCATGCAGCCGGTAGTTTTTTGTTTCTCTCTCTGTGTAAATTATCAATTTTGTCGAAACTCACAAACTATGAAGGCTTAATGACTTTTGAGATTAAGCTGCTAGTGTTGGTCAAATCCACTGTTTGTTTGAACCACAGAGGGTCTTGTTAATAATCAATGAGTAAAGTGTCAACACATCTGTCCTTGCAGCTCCCCAGCAGCAAGTCATTGTTCAGGATTCCAAAATGCTGCAACACATGAGTACTACAGGGATGGTGAGTCTTTTCATTGTCTGCCACCAGATAGTGATGTTACCAGCCTGACTGTGACTTCCACTTGAGTCTCTGCACATTAGATTTCAAGTCCTAAAGGCAGCAAACCTGGTTAGAAAATTTGAGGTTTCATTTTTATTCAATGGGACATCAGCTGCATTTCCATTCCCTCGTATTGCACAAAACCTAAATATCGCAATAAGAAACTGGTAGTAATGGTAACACCTTAACTTTGAAAAACCTCTCAAATCTCACTAAAAGGTTTTTACGCTCTCATGAGGAGGTTTTTCGGACGTATCGATGTAGCACAACATAAAACACAACAAAGCGACATGACAAGGCCCCCCACTGCATGAGACACATAGTAAGGTATTAGTGAATGACAAGTGGGGACAACTCCCCTGATACCAGCCATCCCACGCTACTCCTGTCTCACTGTTTGGGTTGTGCTCAGAGAAGCCATGCGGCACAAACTAAAAGCCGCGCGTTCAAAAAGTAACAAGCACTTGGTTGTGTCCCTGCTGGCTTTTACCTCCACACTGGTTTGGTTAAGACACAGATTGAGGGACATGAAAAGCTAAAGAGGGAGAGGCGAAGAGAGACCTTTTGAGATGGGGTTTGTCGGGGGAGGAGGGAGAGGGGGGCTACACCAACCAACAGGCTCGTGTTGTGTCTCACGCATATGCTGACAAACAAACCTTTTATTTCACGACGCTCAGCGCCGACACGTATTGCTTTTAGCGCTTCCTCCTACCCACAAGCCATCTGTTAATATCAATGCAGGCACCTGCGCTGTCACAGGAAACCTTGAGGGTTTTGTTTGTGAGGCTTTTTGTTTTGGTCCAAATGCGCAAAACGCCTTACCTCTGAAGCTCCACTTTCTAACTTTCCAACCTTTTTGCCGCCAAACTCAGCTTGTCGCTTAAACTCGTCCAAATAAGCGAGGTAAAAAACCCGGGGGGGACAGACTCTAAAACTTAAGTTAAGACATGTGTCTGTGTGTGTTTTGCGTATTTTTCAAACACCTCTGCAGAGACTTTTGCAGCTTGGACTTCAATACTTCAACACCCCCCCCCCCCTTTTTTTTTTTCTTCTTTCTCTTGCAAAGGCTGACATCACCCCTTGGGGCTTCTTCCTGTAAACCTCCTGCATGCATTTTCTCCTTTTCTCCTCTAGAGTGCAGCAGCTACCGCCGCAACCCTGGCTCTGCCCACCGGGGTCACTCCGTGCCAGCAGCTCATCACCAGCCAAGGTATGTCGCCTGGTGCAGCGCGGCTGCGGTTGCTCTCTCAAACGGTTGTAAACGGGCCCTCACGCGTCTTCCGTGTGCCCGCCCCTCCAGGTCAGCTCCTGCAGGTGTTTCGCGCTCCGAACGGGACTCAGTACATCATCCCGCAGACCCAGCAGCCGATCCTCCTGCAGCAGCAGATGCAGCACGGCGGCGTGCAGGCACCTGTCATACAGCAGGTAACAGACTGGAAGTGTTAGACAGGTGAACCTTTGAAAGGCAGAATTTTTTGTGTGTTTTAAAGCCCAATTAAATTAAACTTTTCCTCAATTCCTTTTTATTTTTTCTGGATTTATTTTTTGTGCATTATGTCTGTTTATATTATTTGAGATTTTTTTCTTAATTAGAATTTTTAAAACAATTTTACTGTTATTACTGTGTTAAATTTACTGTTATCAGTGGATAATATATTCACAGAATCTGCCAAGCTCAATCTGTATTTTAGGATAAGTAATGAATGCCATCTTTTATCTGCCATTTTTTTGTGAAAGTCAAATTTTGCAGAAAGCGTTGGGCTTGCGCCCTCAAGGTTAGCATCCAGCTACACAGAGTAGGACGACTGTGGCTAATTGGCGAGACTGTACCATTGTGTGATTCACCTGTACCATCCGCGCAGGTCCTGACTCCCCTGCAGGGAGGCCTACCCCAGCAGACCGGAGTCATCATCCAGCCGCCGCAGATCGTCTTGGCTTCAGGGAACAAAGTCCCCGGCAACACACAGGTCAGCATCTCCTCATCCCTTGCCTTCACGTTGGTTATCCAGGGTGTCTCAAAAAAAATTTGGCTGCAGAATAAAATCCAGTTTTCGAAGCAGCTCGCAGAGTTGTGCCCGCGGCCACCGTGTTGGTGACCCTGCAATCGTATTCATTGATTATCTTTTCTTTACCGCCATTCATAGCACCAGCTGATGCAGGCGGCGGCAGCCATCACGCAGCAGCAGCAGCAGCCCAGCCAGGCAGCGATGGCTCAGGTGCAGCAGGTGCAGCAGGCCCAGGCCGCAGCCGTGCCCCAGGCGGCGGCACCGCAGCAGCAGCAGCAGCAGCAGCAGGCGCAGCCTCAGGCCCAGCAGCCTCCCATGATGCTGCAGGTCGACGGCGCCGGGGACACCTCCTCCGAGGAGGATGAGGACGAGGAGGAGGAGTACGACGAGGATGAGGAGGAGGAGAAGGACAAGGACGGCGGGGAGGACGGGCAGGTGGAGGAGGTGGGCGCGCACTGTTGGTTTTTTTTTTTTCCTCCCAAGTTGATCCTCGGTTGAAAAGCAATACGCCCCGAGATGTTTTTCGCCTTCCTCTTCATTCCTGCGAGAATAAACACGGATGATTTGCCAGTGGTTGTCTGTCTGACAGCAAAATCAATGGGACATTTTGTTTACCAGGCACCCTGGCCTGTCTGCTATTGTGCTTGTTGGGCTTTTTTTCTTAATGTCTTATAAAGCAAGAAATCTCCTCTCAAAGACTGTCAAACACGTCTGGAACATGTTTTCATTGTTGAACTTTGCCGGCTTATGTGGGTTTTTTCCCTCCCTATGTCAGGAGCCGCTGAACAGTGGTGATGATGTCAGCGACGAGGAGGACAATGAGCTGTTTGATACAGAGAATGTAGTTGTGTGCCAGTACGACAAGGTAAGAGATGATTTGTCACCATGCACTTCGAGCTCCACGGTAGCAATTGAGTGCATGACAATTTGACCTCTTGAGAGTCGACATTGTGACCCCACGCCAACCGTTTGTCTCCGTTCCCCCCCAGATTCACAGAAGTAAGAACAAATGGAAATTCCACCTGAAGGACGGCATCATGAACCTGAACGGGAGAGACTACGTCTTCTCCAAAGCCATCGGGGACGCCGAGTGGTGAAGGCGGCGCAGGGTCGTGACCTAGAAACAAAAAGAAGAAGAAGAAAAAAGAGACAGAGACGCAGGAGCGGGAACTCACTAACTCCTTCTGTCCTGCTCAAAGACACTTCAGTATCCTTCCATATCCTGAGACTGGATTTGTTTCAGGAAACTTCTGCAGAGTCTTTGAGAACTCTCGACCAAACCCAAAGGACTGTGAGGTACCGTTACAGAGAAGAAAAAAAGAAAAGAAAAACAAAAAAAAAGCAACCCGGGTGTCTTGGAAAGACGCTGGGCCGGCCTTGCGGGACGTGAAAAACCGACAGGGGAAGAACAGCTTGCGAACAGAGCGTCCTTTATCCACTTCTCCTTTTTTTTTTTTTGTGCTTCTTCCAGGAGTTTTGTGCTTTCTGCTCCCCCACACAACCACCCACAGGCCACCTGAGAGTGTTTCATTTGAAAGTTAGCCATTTTTACGTCGCGCAGGTGTAGTGGACCAGAGTTGACCAGAAAACCCCTCCTCCTTTGGGGTCAGAGGTCATTCATTGTAACCCTCTAGACGAGCAACACCCATCGCGCTGAGCTGTAGCCGGTTGACTGAATTGAAACGGACTCGTGTCCTTTCCCCTGCAGTCCAGTCTTAGTGCCACCAGTCACAATCGCTGCCTTTAGAAGGACCAGAAAAAAAGATTCTGGCTGCTCAAGTTTTCTTTTGTTTTTTCGTCCTGGAATCGCCGTCGTTTTGTCCCAAAATACTCGTCACATGCAAATTGACGCTCCTAAATATTCTTTTTTTATGTTTCATATAGTTAAGAGCCGGTTATTTTAAAATATTTTTTAAAAAAATATTTCCATTTGAAGGTTAAAATGTAATCGTATAAGTTTAATTAATTGTTGAAAGTGCATTTTGGCCGTGCACGTTGATGGCGCCGAATGCGTAAAAAAAAACAAAAAAAAAACTGTCCGTTCGCCGCGTGTTTCGTCTTCTGCGGAGCGTCATTCCATCTCCATCCCAAATACGGTTCCAAAAGAGGAAAGTTTTAAAAAGTGAAACACTTATTTTTGAGGGGGGGGCGGATTGTGGGCACTGAAGGCGTTAAAGAAGTGTACAAAAAGTGCTGAAGGTTGTTGCGTCCGTGTTTTCTCTGGTTTTATTTCTGTAGAAGCTGTCTAAAGATTTTTTGCACTGTCTTGTTTTATCAGTGTGTCCTGGAATCAGTCGGTTGATTAATAAGCCAGTGTGTGTTCTGTTTGCGTGCACGAGTTTGAGTGTGTGCATGTGTGTGCGAGAGAGAGAGAGAAACAAACAGGGACCGGCTGTGCAAACATGTGGGGGTGTGACTGAAGCGTTGTCACTGCTTTTTTCCTGCTTTGCATCTTTTCTTGTCCCCCACTTAATCTTCCAATTGCAGTTCAATTGGTGAAAAAAAACGGAAAAACTTGTGTTGTGACGGCAGGATGCTTTATTTTATATTTGCGTATAAAATTGAGTAAGAAAATTGATAAGATGCTCCAGGTTTGCCGAGATTGGAAATCCACACCAATTTGTGCTCTTATAATCTTATGAAGTGTTCCTTTTTTTTTTCTTCTGTTGGCTTCTTTTTTTCTTTTTCTTTTTCTCCAAAACACTTTCGTCCACCAGATGTTTGTCTGTGCTTATATTTTATTACAACTTTTAACTTTTCTATTGAAGTGAGTGAACTCTTTGGAAGGGCGGGAGGGTTAGCTCGTGTGTTTCTCTGCAGTTTGTTTTTAGTGCCCTTGTTGCAAGAAATTTGAAATAAAATATGTGTTTTTTGGCTGTTCACTCCGTTGATGGTTTTCTCCGTAGAGCAATAGGTTTCGGGAAATACAATTTAACAAGAAGTGCCGACAACACTGAGAAACGAAGTAACGTGAATTGCTTCATTCCATTTTCTGTCTCCTTTGACTGAAAAAAATATTTGCACCTATTTTGTGTGCGCGTGTTTGTGTGTTCCACGATAAACAGGGTTGTGCGAAGTCGTGATCCCCTTCCTCCAATTGTGACGCTTGACTGGATGGTTCCATCACATTCAAAGACTCTCTGGTTGTTTTCGAACACTCAATGGCGACCTCGCTGAAGTCAAGTTCCTCCTATTTCATGTTCATCTGCAACCACTGAATGTTGAGTGTGCCTTTTTGAAAATTATTTCGGGTTTCCTAATATACTCACACGTGGTAGATGAGCTCATTAAAAAAAAAAAGGATGTCTATTAAACTATATCCACTGCTTTCTAAATGTTCTGTTGTCTGTGATTATAACTGTGCGATTTTATTTCTTTAAAATTAAAAGCAAATTTTGGGGAAATTATCAAAGCTTACCGTAGTTGTACCGTTGTGACAAATCAGTGTCTTTTAGCTTTATTTCAGTTCAAAAGACAAAGTTCTGTGTAGTCTGTAAATATCAGATACGCTGTACAGATTTATTACAACAATCTTCTGTTTAATAAAATAAACATAATTTATCAAAAAAAAAAAATTATGTTGCACATGGCAAGATTGCGTTGTATTATTTGATATGAAAACAAGTTGGTTCAAATTTACCATCCAGGCACATTTTCATCGGTATGTGAGCCGTATGCCAATACTTTGGATTCACCCCTTGATTCCTCCCAGCTTCAAATGACGCCACAGATGACAGTGCAGGTATTTGGGATATATAAACTACGTCTTTAACACTTTTCTAGGCTTAGCAACCGCTCGATCTTAGCCAAGCTATGCTTGCGCATGCCATACGCTGAATGTGCAATTTGATGCTATGCTGCAATCAAATGGCACTATCGCTAACTTAGTCTGTGTTAAACCACATTAGACGTTTGTTGAATCGACCCAGGAATAGCATCGTAAACTAAATTTCTGCAACTGAAATTACAACTACAGAGACGTTATAGCTTTAGCTTGCAGGCTAATGGTTTTGCCGGTAATGCTAGTGTTGGAAACTGTTATGTAACATAAACACATTACCTGAACTTTGTCTGTGCTATATAGAGCCTTTGCTAGTAGCTTCATGTCAGTTATTGTGGGCCGTCTTTTGCAATTGGATTTTGACCAGGAAGTTGACTCGCGCGTTTGAAAGCATAATTTTGTGTCCTGATTTACTTTAAAATTTCGCTTCCCTCCCCCCCCCCCCCGGTAAAAGACATTGAAAACGATCAGTAGAAATAGTTTAATTGCCGGGTATTGAAGTGAGTGATCATGCACCATTGGTACCTCCCACAGGAAAAGAAGCCCTGATTGGGAACACACCACCACCACCACCCACTGCTCGTCTTCAATTCCCGCCTCCTGTCGGTGTAAGCCAGCGTCTGGATGGCTGTCAGGGTAAGCACACCGTAGGCGCTGCTTTTGCCTCACCGCTAAGCCCTAGTCAAACTTGAGGAATCCCCCAGTATTTCCTTGTGTGTAATTATGAGCTAAAGGTGTGCTGCTGTCTGGAATTAGAGGTAAATCAAAAGACAACACAGAGATTTTTGCCCTTGATTGTGAATGGATTTAAACAAGCTGTCACATCTCCGTTTTTTTCTCTCTTTTCTTTTCTTTTTTTTTTTTTTTTTTTAACATCACAAAGACTTATTCAACCCCAAAACAGACCTAGCCAGGGAAGAATGTATCCCTGGCGGCCCCTGATGAAGTGGACTCTGTTGCTGCTCCTGGGCACTCAGACATAAAGAGTCTGCGCTGCTGGCGAATGAGCCCTATAATGAGGCCCTGGAGATGTGTAGCTCAGACTCCACAGCTCTTTCTACTTACCAGCTAACTGATGGGGGTTGCCAATCAGCTGGCAAAGTGGAGTTTTCTAAGCCTTGAGAGGAATGTGGTAGTTACATCTGTTGACTTTACCTTTGGCCTCGGAAAATGTGCGGCATGTAGCGACAAAGCACCTCTAACCGGTCCCCACTGAGGCTCCTCCTTTCCTGTTTTTGTCCTCAGATGTCTTTTACAGTGTTTTATGTACTGTCTCTGTGCTCAAGAGCTGCACGAGGGAAGAGGAGTTCAACTTCGAAATGAATTCACGTCCCGACAGTCGATATCATGTCGCTATGTGTTTGTGGACTTCCAAATGCGCCTATGTCCCAGCTTGTGCAGCGTGATGTTATTTTCCCCCACAAGTTGCCGACTAGAAACAGGTGCCGGTATTAAAACAAATGACGAACGAGCGAAGAATTGAGCGTGCCGTGTTCTTATTTGTAACACCTGTGTTTTTCCCAGTGTGACGTGTCCGTATATCTGCCAGGCCGTGACTCAAGGTGGCTTGAGTCGTGCATTATTGTCCTTGGCAGTTGAGTGCTTGAGTGCACAAAGTGTTTTGAAACTAAGAATTCAAAATGCAGTATATTATCCAAACATGATTAAAAAATTTGTGTGAAGTGATGCACACCTTTATATAAAACCCATACAAGCAGAATGTCACAAACATCTCAAATTCCAAATATGTACATATATATATATACACATATATATATATATATGGGTTAGTAATGTTTGCTATCGGTAATGTTGCACTCAAATTAGCCGGCTATCTACCGTCGGCATCGCCTAGCATAGCTACCAAAAGTACTCCTATCCATACAGTTTAACCAGGAATTAATGTTGTGGTACCCATTTGGTTTTCCCATAAGAGAATCCACTTTTGAAACAAGAGACACTGAAAAGTTGTGCTGAGACTGCATGGCTCGCTCTAGTAAACATTCAAGAGTTCTGTGAGAGGTAAGGCTTTGACTCTTTGAGAGCATTGCCCATGCCTACTGGCCCACGAAATAACGCAAAATTTAAAATGCTTGGATTTTCGCAGACCCGACGAGATTAACCGGACAGATACCTGAATGCTTTTGCCTCCTTGAGCTGCAAAAACAGAAGGTCCAGTTTCTTTATTTGGTTGTGCTTTTCTCTTTGTACTTAATTTGACCTCAGCAACCCAATTTGGTGTGTTGCGTTTTCGGTTCCTGCCCGTGCTTGTTTGAGGAATGACTCAGAGATGCGTTTATTTGAAATACTGAGCAAGGAATGATCAGAAAAGCCTGAGAACCAGCTACATGAAGAATGTCCAAATAAATTTCCTCCAAGTCTTAATCAGTTCATTTGGCCCCATCTTTCCTCTCTTGTAGGTTATGATCCCGCGTGCACACATCTTCAAATTCTGTGATGTGCTCTATGAAAATCCTGATGGATCTTTGGAGAGGGGGAAAAACTCGCGAATGTGCAGCCGTTTTGATTTTTACGAACCCTGACACGCAGACACTTGTGAAACAACTGTGAGCTAACGCTAACTGGCAGTGGAAGTGAGGGACATGCTCGCAAATGAAGCGAGGCACATCAAGCACCGGCTCTGAATGCTTAACGTTTGAAGGGATCCACAGTGGGTTGTGGTTAATGGGTGATTGGAAGGGATGGATGTAAAGCCTTGGAAAACTTTCAGCCGAAAATAATGTGGACTGGAACATACTAAGCAGGGGCTGTTGCGATTATGATTACAATTATTATTATTTATCAAAGGAGACATCCTTTAACGCACTGATGCATGGAAAATACATTAGTGTGATACAGACTTTGGAATGTTAGTCTTTAAGAAAAAAAAAAAATGGACACATTCTTATGCTGCCAGGTCAAATATCCTCGCAACGACTCAGTAATAAAAATTAAAATCTGTCTGAAACGGGGCCCCTTTCCTGGAAAGTCCCTCCCTACCCCTGAACCCTCTTCATCTGTAGATTTCATTGAAAAAAATGTCACCCAACAGATGTAACAAAACACTAACCAGATGTTAAACTGCCATTGACAGAAGGTGTCCACTTTAACCCGTAATGGCTTAATATGGTACAACTCTCAGCTCTCCATGGCTCAACTCTCCATTTTGAAAGCCTCGCCTGCCTTTGCCTCGCACTTGTCACGGAGAAAGCCGAGGCTATCTCTGCTGATTGCGTAAGCCACTTGTATCCATAAGAGGGATAAGAATAACACGGTCATGCTTGAGAAAACAACCATTCCATTCCAGCGGAGAGACGGGGCTTTAAGAGCATATATATTTGCGATAATCATAGCCGGCTGTAAAAATTGTTAATACACAAAGTATGTCTGTTGTTGACTTTTTGTAATTGGAAAGAAGTCAAAATAAGAATCCTGGGCTACATTTTTTTTTAAAAGCAACTTTTACTATAATATAGCGCTAAATCACATCTGTCAGCTAGAAACTACCTCCGCTGTAAAAATGTTCTATTCAGACAACATGGTTTACACAGATAAACTTTTGTTTATTTACAGTGAAGCTTTCAGAAATATACATTAGCAAAACCAGTTCATAGTTTTACTTCATACAGACAGTGGTTAATAAAGTTTTTCTATTAATTTATAAACCATAGTAAAGTTTTCATTGTGAACGGCACTGAGCCAGCAGGCTGTCCTCGAATACAATAACCCATTAATATGAAACTATATAATGCAAAAATTAAAGCCACATAATTCAATTTTCCTACCTTAAAATTAAATTTTCATGGTTATTACAATAATTCATTGAGTTGTAACAAGGTGAATGGCACTTCTGGACTAGAAAGATATATACATTCCTGTACCAGGTCAGCTGGGGGTTCTGTGGCAGTGATGCTACTCCTATGGCTGCCTGTCAAGGAGTTGTAAAAAAACAAAAATGTGGCACTATGGTGGACAAACTACACTGGTGTCACTTTAAACTATGTGCGCTGCATTAATTGAAGAAAACATATAGAAAAATACACAGGTGTAAGTTTTAATTCATGTTTATCACTCTGTCAAAAACTCTTTGCTCTTCTAGCAAAGAGCTCTGAATGCAAATGACAAAATGAACCTCATAACTTTGGTGACATTCGATATCTCCAACAACTGGCGCTAGAAAATCATCACAGCTGAAATTGGAAAAACAGCTGAACTTGGCCTGAATTTGAAAGCAGATTCAAAACTCTAGAGGTTTCTGTTAAGTACCCAAACAGATTTCCCCTTAAGGCCTCTCCTCTCCCACCTGAACCTGTCTCCCTTTACAACATTAACTTGCCATTTGGCTCACGTGTTCAGGCAGTGGCTCTCCTCTGGTCCTCTCTCCTTGAAAGCTGCCTGCTCCTTGCTCTGTTCGGAGCATTTCTTGAGGTGGATGGGCACTTCTTCCTGGCCTATGCTTCCACCTTTTCTAACTTTGTCCTTGCGGACTTGTGATGTCCCACTGCTGCCCTTTGACGAGACAGTCTGGCCTCTGAACAGTTGGGCTTGCTGCTGGCAAAGGCCCACCTTGCTCAGGAGGATGAATATATCCCCCCTGAATGCCTTGGTGAAGATGGCGTAGAGGAAGGGGTTGGCACAGGAATTGAGCGGGTAGAAGAGCACCAATAAGATCTTGGAGTTAGAGACAGTGATGAGTGGTCTGTCCAGCACAGCTGACATGGCATAGAAAGAGATAGGCGCCATGCACAAGAAGTCAGTAAAGATGAGCACTGCCATGCGCTTGGCAATGTTGGTATCCTTGGATCCAGAGTGGTAGTGAGGGTTGTGCACTGCACAGTAGATCTTGATGTAGCAAGCACAGATGACAAAAAAGGCTAAAATGTTGAGGACCAGAACTGACAAGATGTAGACCTGCGCCACTATGGACTGCGTGTCCATAGGGAGACAGATACTGACCTTCTGGTAACTGCTTACCCCAACCAGAGGTAGCAAGGCCAAGAACAGGCAGAAGATCCAGCCACCGAGCATCACAGCGGCAGCGTGATGCAGGTGTAATTTCCGATCCAGCCGCATTGCAAAGGTGATCGCGTACCATCTCTCTAAAGTGATCACCGTCAAAGTATAGACGGACAGTTCACTTGCAAAGACAGTAAAAAACCCTGCGAGTCCACAGCCGGGACCTGTCTGCCAGCCTATGGCGTGGTTGAAGTATTCACTGCGCGTGTGGAGGTCCACAGAGGCGATGAGCAGCAGGTAAATCCCCATGCATAGATCCGCAAAGGCCAAATGACACATGAGGAAGCGCGAGACTGACAGCTTGTAATGGCTGGTGAGCAACACCAAGAGTACCACCACGTTCCCCACAACAGCCAGCAGACTGACGAACCACACTGACACTCGCAGGAAGCCAAAACCCATGATGTCTTCGCATGGGTTGAATTCGTCAGGCTCTGGAGCACACGCCACCTCCACTCCCTCCTCACACGCCACATAATCATAACGATTGTCAAAGTCTTGGCCAGTGTCTTCCTGGGCATTTTTGAGGGTCTCTCCAAACCCCACATCTTCATCTGGCTTGCCCCCAAAGTAGGCGTGGTAATGGAGGCTGCTGTGGAAGTCCCCTATTCCCCAGTCTTGTTGGGCCTCTGTGTGGCCTTCGTCGTCTGGCACTGGGTTCACCTCGCTGTCTCCATGAAATGAGGGCATTTGTAGGTGACCGACAGAACGCTTGTGATGCTGGTCATAGAGAGCTGTGAGGTTACAGATGAGGTCCTCCAAAGGGCTGAAAAATATGCAGGAGAAGAAGTTTAATTGGGGCACATTAAATAATAATGCCATTCCAAATTTGATTTATGGCTTCAATTTAGAGTACTGCAGCTCCAAGTATTAAATCAAACTCGATCGCTCTTTCCTTCTGAAGAAAAAAGATTATTTTAACAATCATTAGTAGTCTCGTGTTAGCCTTATTCTTATACTAACAACAGTGACTGACACTAATTACAAAGAACTGTGTCGACCTTTAGGTAAACGCGTCATAAATTTGCTTTAGTTTTTTTGCTTTACAGCCAAAATCCACACCATACCCTCTCACTGTAGCACTTTCATTCACAAAAAACAAAACCAGCACCACAAGAGCAGTCTGTTGGATGCTTTTTATTTCAAGTGTTTGCGATGACACCAAATGGCCTCAGCACTCCTGGGAACACTCTATGACTAAGTGCGTAATTGAGAAAGGAGCTCACCCCCGTTTCTTTTTGACATTTTTGAACCCGCAGCAGTGGCTTGGGTAGGTGAGGTTGGCATTGGTGAGGTGCTTGAAAGTTTTGATGGGGGGGAGTTTCTTCAGGGCCCAGGCATCACGTGCCTTCAGCTCTCGGAGAGAATCCATTCCAGTAGTCGGGAGGGAGGCTATCCCCGTTTCTGACACATCTCTTCACAAAGAAAAGGAAATTAAAATAGACATATACACTAAGGTAGATATGGCAATTGGTTGGCCTGACAACCAAAGTCAAGAAGCAAGCTTTATACCAACATCAGTTAGTTTATACTGTTATTTATTTCCCCTGGCAACTTTTACCAAATGTAGATCAGCTGGCTGCATCTTTTAAGCACTTCTGAAGAGAGGTTAGTGTAGGTTTTGGGGAACTGATGGATTTTACGTTTGTTTCTTATCTTAATCTCTCCAGGAAGAGAAAATTACCAACTGAGACCATTAAAATACCATTAGGTAATCCAGCTTTCTCCAACACACAGGGAACTTGATATGACCATAGCACAGAATAGTAAATCCTCAGCTGGGTTCACATTTGGGGCAAGAGCCCTGATGCAGCTGACAACATGGGA
Source organism: Nelusetta ayraudi (assembly GCF_046127955.1). Classification (NCBI taxonomy): domain Eukaryota; kingdom Metazoa; phylum Chordata; class Actinopteri; order Tetraodontiformes; family Monacanthidae; genus Nelusetta; species Nelusetta ayraudi. The sequence continues at coordinate 1,446,653 of NW_027466150.1, read as the reverse complement.
CAGAACATCATCTGAATTGCCAGATATGACGAGACAGAGTGTACAGATTAAACTGTACCTTCCATCTGTTTTCTGGAGCTCCCTACTCAATGCGTCTTAAACCCATTACTTTGTGGTATTTTCTTGCTTTTAGTCGTCATGCCAAAACCAGATCAACCTCAACCCCGAAAAGGCATGCAGGGAATTGTTGATCCCACCAATATTTGTCGGATCACAACATCAGGACACCCAGATACATACCCTTCCCCTTATGTCTATGTCAACCAAGGCAGCACCAAGTTCTCTTGAGCAATCTTTATTGTTTTTACCCAGTGAAGTGCTTAGTCATTGTGTATTCTGGTTGATTGAATTAAAATCTAGCTTTTTAAATAAAATAGTTGTTCTTTTTTAGTCACATTTGCTCTGCAAATATCTCTGCTTTCTGTTTATCTTTCCCCTCATGGGTCACATTGTGTGAGAGTGTGAAAAAAAGAGCACTTGATTTTGTCATTTGCAGATGTTTGGCTTATGACCTAATAAGTGACTCACTCAGGACAGGCTCCACAGTGGAATGCAAACCCCATTCACCTTACAGGCGCTTAATGGCTTGGTCGGAGTCAAACAGGAACCAGATAGCCGTGGTAGAGGTTTAAAAGTGGCTTTCAAATCTGGAAATCATCTTTAGAATTTTCAAGAATGATATTATCAATAATAGGGACAGTTCTCCCCACAGTCACACACAAGATGCTTTACATATTTTGTAGTCAAAGACACAGCTGTAGAGGATTGACTTGTGCCTTTTCCTGAACGTCTGTCCCATTTTGCAATAATCTGATCATTTGTCTTGTTTACTAATCTGAACATCTGGCGAAATCTGAAATTAAACTCTGTTCTTATTTAATAATAGGCTTAGTGGGTGACTGTAGCCGCAACACAACACGGAAACTATAATTTAATTCAATCATCATTGGTCATTACAGCTATCACCACATCATCATGTTTGTCAGATGACTCAAGAGATCCAGTAAATGGCCTAGCATTAAGTCTGGTGGCAAAAACAAACATCCAACCATCTCAAAAGGTAAATGGTTGGCTAGTATCGGTTAACAAGCTTGCAAGCTCCTTGCTATGGAAGCACATTTAAATCATGCGTGAAGGTGGTATGTGTTTGCTTAATGTACAGTCGAAAGTCTTTCATACAATCGTCATACAGAACAGAATTTACAAAAGGAATTAAAAAACAAAATGTTAAGTGCAAAACAGCAGTGTGCAATTTGGGACCACACTGTCCTTTTTAAGATTTGTGCATTTCTGCATCTTAAGCACACTGATGGAAGTACCAGTGTGTGATTCGGAACACAGCTGTAGTCTCATGCTCATAGTGCTTTAAAGCATTCACATCAAGATTTAAAGATGCTATACTTTTAAAGAACAGAATCTTAAGAGCATTGCCCTCACTTCTGCGTACTCACAGAAACAGTGGCCCGCTGATGGTGCCTGCAAAAGCCCTTTCATCCATCTTGGTGAGATACCTGTTCCTGTGAAGGTCTCTGGAAAGGTAAGCACATCTTAAATATTAAGAGGACAAACTTTGCATTTTCACACTGACTAAGGCAAGGCATGGCATTGTACCCTTTCCTTTACCTTGTGATGGCTTACTTTTTGCTCATGTTTTCTTGCATTTTTGAAGTGATAAAATGTAAGAAGAAGTTGCAGCTTAATCATGTTGAGTGAATTTGGAACAAATGTGATTTGATGGTGCTTTTCTTTTTTTTTACATACGACACTGCCTCACTAAACATGAGGCTGAATCGCTCTAAAATATAATAATGATAATGAACATGCAACGGGGATGTTTGTCTTGGTCAGGCTGCTCTGGGTTCACTTCCCCCCTTTGGAGCAGATCAGTGGCCAACACAAACATCTATATGCGAAAACTCGCTAGTCACAGTCTGATGGCTTAATTAGGCTCTCCTAAGGACCCGGCATGTGTGTGGGGTTGCAAAAGGGGAAATGGGTCTTAAACTGATATCATAAATACCTCATATCCTGAATATGCAGGGCTCTCATCCTGTCCTTTTATGAAGTATCCACCTGAGGCAACTGAATACAGTGTGAAATTGATTTCTTCCATTATGACAAAGGACCAAGGGTCCAACGTCAGCGTAAGGCAGGGGGAAAACTTTAAAAAGGGTGTCCTGATTTTCTCCTCTGCATAGACACTTTCACATGGGAACAGTGGCGAACCTGCCCTTTTTTCATGCTACAACTGCAATAAGGTGGTCTGGGAATGGGCCCACACGTGCCAAACACATGTCCCTAAAGTTCGCAAAACTACTATTACAGATACTGAATCAAGTTATTAACCATTTTTACAGACCATATATGGTAGAAAATACCTACACTTGGTCTAGCTTGGTCCTGTTAAAGGCATGATGATGGATTTCTCGGAAGCCGTTTCCATACAGCATTCTGGCAAAAACAGAGAAGATGTTTCCACATGAAGCGGACTCCGTTGTTGCTTCAGACTCAAGAACCGCTATCGAGCAATTGAAAACATTTTCCATGTGGGCAGGCTCCGCCGATATCTGCTCAACAGCCACAGAGATAAGTACTTACTTAGCGTATTTTTACGTGCTATGGTGAGGTCGGTGCAATTTTGCGGCCTCACCGCCTGACCAGCAGCGTCCGTAACATCCTGTTTTGCAGATTAAAAATTGCAGACCCACTTCCAGGCCTGCCAGAACTTGGCCACATACATTTCCCTGTTGTGTTGTGTTCTGGCTGTGCAATAGCTTTTGGTGCCTTGGTGAGATTTACATGAGTTAAGGGTGGAAAAAATGTTTTTAAAATTATGCAGTCTCCTTTGCCAGTGGCGATTATTTAGAGGTTTAGTTTATCAGAAAAAAAAAGTGACAGTACTTGTAATGTGTTTTGTATCAATTGCTGAAAGGTCTCAAAGCACCCTGTGTTTTTTCTGAAGGCTGTAAACAGAGGGCTAAATATACCTATTACCTGAAATCTATAGAATTACATTTTTTGGAAACAATCATGGGAGGTGACGTTGTGCATGCAGATGGCTTACACTGTTAGGACGTTGTTGGTGATGCCACGGAATGAGTTGGCCGGGATCACGGTGATGTAGGGATGATCAACAATTTCCCTGCAGAGGATGAAAGAGGACGTCAAAAGTGGAGCTGCGGTGGTGAGGCGCTCCGAAGCGGTGCGGCTCAGGAGGAATATTAAATTAGCGAGTGTCGCGAGGATGTGCCCGCGCAGTTATTCTCGGAATGACGGATGGTTATTGAGTCCAAACGGCAAATAAGGCACCCTTGCATACACACAGACATAGGGTGCAAACGCTGTGTCAATAATGCGCAATCCGATTTCTAACGGAAAAGTGTCTTGTTAGCGGCGGCGTTACTCAGATTTGAGACCACACACTCGGCGCTCCACGCGATCTCTTCTTTCTGTAAGTGCCCTTTCATTCTTCTTTGTGACAACCCAAATATTAAGGAAGCCCAGGATGTCCCTTTGCAGAGCAAGGAGCCATCCATCTTCATGAGTGTGAAGTGCACAGGGGAAGCTGATAGCGGTTATTATGACAGCTGTATTGGTCTGTAATAGGGTAATGTTCCGGGGAATGATGCCGCCCAAATATTGATCAGTGTGTCTGTTTTATAAGTTGTGAAGTTATTGCCACTTACAGTATGAAGTTCACGTCATCAGAGCGGATGCTGCTCAAGTCGGGGAAGACAGTGAGACCAGTATTGAAAATTCCCCTAAACAGAAAGAGAGCGTACAAATACAGGACATACAAAATGTTTCAAAAGGTGTCAGCACTCGTTTTGCTGTGTAATTCAAGTGAGAATTGCCCATCACGTAGCAGACCTTTGGCCAAACATGCTTTCTGCTAGAATCCATGTATTCTGTCTGGGTCATAAATTGTTTTGACCTGTGATGTCTTTATGCTCAGTCCAGAAACTCTATGTGCTTCTGGCCCTTTACGCTGCATTAAACTCAGGAGGAATCCAAAGTTGACTTGGCCCTACGTCTGCGCATGCACTCGATGTTAATAAATTGCCATGACTAAATTCTTTCCAGACATCAATACTTTTTAAATACAAAGGCGAAAGAGAAAGCAGTACTCGGTCTTACAGGTATTTGAGGTTCGGGAGGTCTTTAAAGGCCTCTCGGTGAATGTAGGTCAGACTTCTTGCGTTTCGAATCTCTCTGGAAAAAACAAAGCAAAATGCTGTGAGTATATATTATTCTGGAGGAAAAAAATAAAAAAATAAAAAAAACGTGGTAGGTAACCTTGTCAAGATATGCGTGAAGGAATAATTAGCCCTGAAGAGGCCAGATAGTTTTATTTTGGTTACTCAGGTTAACCTGACCAGACAAGCCAAACAAAATGTTCAGCGAATCCATTGGATTTATTACACATATCTATCTCTGGATCAACCCATTAATTAAAAAAGTCTGGAAAAGGAAACTACTTTGGGGTGAAGATTGGACCAAGTCTCTATCATCCCAATCAAACTGGACCTCTTGTGAGTCAACCTAAAGTGGTCGTATGCAGTTCTGGTCAGTCACTGTGGTGAATGAGCACCATTGTGATGATTACAAAATCATTATACTTATACTTTCATTTGACTTGCTTCAGTGTGTGTTCATGCCAAAAACTTTAGAATCTCCCTGTGGTCCAAACACACCCGGAGCCGCACCCTGTGCTGCCCCCCTGTGGCATGGCAGTGAAATAAACAAACAAAAAATACATACGATACCTTCTACAGAAATTAAAACTGTCTACATTGGCTTACTGCCAGCTGGCTGGGATGAGACTGAAGCTACATATTAGTGCCAGCGGTGGTGGTAGTAATCTGGACATATGCAATCAATGCGTTGCACTTTTAATGAAGTTCTTGGCCAAAGTCAGTCGGCAGTGAAGGGACAATGTCTTTTCCACCAAAGAAAGTCTTCGGTGGCGTTCTTTATTCTTCATTTAATGCAAAAACGCTTTCTAAATTTGACAGAAATTCAGTTTGTGCAAATGCCGTCCGCAGCAGCTAGCCCGTCTCTAGTTTACCTTCCTTTACATCTGCATCTTCTGTGGTATGTGAGGCAGCTCGAGGCAGTCGCTTAATGCTTCTGCCACAAGCTCTGCAAGATGGCTGTGTGAGATTTCAGAATAGAACCTTCAGCTATCCGTTGCCTTGCAAGGTTCAGGGATGACCTAGTCTCGGAACGGACAACTCTGTCTGTTGTTTGAGGCCACGCCAGCAAGCACCTGGCCACTCTTGGTAAAGAGTATCTGGCCGGGTGTGGTTCATTTTTTCAGTGCATGACTCTTATGCAGCCACGCCTCTAAACGATATGCTATTGCCTCTTATAATCACTAAATTGTTTAAAACAGAGAGATTACAGAACATCAAGGAGGCATCGCTCTACAAGCCAAAGCGGTGAGGCTACCAGGACCTTGAATCCATCACAACTCTTTGAACTCCAGATGGCTGGACAGACATGACCAATGGGAAGAGATTTTTCTTTGACATCAATTTTTATGCAGCTGGGGTTGCCAAAGATAGAGTTTTTATTTCCCCTGGCATCAGGCCGGGGAAATTTGCAACCAGAAAAGGTTTATGAGAATCTCACATCTATTCATTTCAAGAAAGAACATGAATGCTGCAAACAAGCTGCCGAGGCAAAGTTAAAGTAGACTCTTTTGGATTTAAGGGATTTTTTCCAAAAATTGATTGAAATGTGGACTCTTGAGCGCATTAGACACAGATTGAAGCATTTACCAAAACTGAGAAGTGCCCAAAAATAATTGCTTCCTGATTAAAAAAAAATGGAGAAGAAATAAATACCTAAAACCCTGCGGTTCATCTAAATGGCGGCGCGATACACAACCTCAGCACTGTGTGAATTCTCAGCTCCGGCTGCAGTCCTCGACCTGCAGCTGCCGTTGGCCTCAAGCCGCCGACAGGAAGTGGGGCATTAATTTGTGTCTGACCCTGAAGGAAACCTGAGAGAGATGCCATTATCTGATGTGTAGCGCCGCGCCAATCAGTGGCAAAATAGGCCCCCGGACAGCCAAAATACACCGTCAAAAGCACAGATACAGCCCTTAGCCAGCAGGACGAATTAGCGTTTCTGTCTTTATTTTGACATCTGGGAAGAGGGACAACTAAAGTAAACATGACAGTCAAATGATAGCCTAGTGGCTAATTACAGCCACTCTCTTAAACAGCTGCGCACCGCCACCAATTTAACTGAGCGTTTGAAGAGTAGCAAACAAATTGCCCGCGCCTGAAGTGGCGCAAACTTGGCTCAAACCATTCATGTATCATTCATGGCCGCACAAGTAGCGCATCAGGTGCTGGAAAATGCATGAACCCGCGTGTAAAGGTTCATCATAAACAAGACAAAGAACCGGGATGGTCTTCGGGCCTCTCTGCTCCAACGTGATTGGCCCAGGCAGTTTCCAACTTGGGTTAGACACAGCTTGCACGCGCCGATCCCACGGCAGGGGTATTCCTTCAGCTCTCCTTTAATTGCAGCTAAGGGCTTACGCGCTGCCTCACCCTGCAACAATGAGTAGCACTCAGTGGTGCCACGCAACGGAGGAGAGAAATTAGATTGTAATGTGTTTCTCCTGCGCTTCCTTTTGCTGCCGGCGAGCCTCAAAATGAAGCATCTGGCCCTCTCGAAAGCAGCAGCTCAGTCAATCCAGATCAATAAAGAGCGCACCTTTACTTATTAAGGTATTTTTTTTCCAACCTTCAGTTACTTACATGTGCGTGATTTTCCTCAGGCCGTAGAACGAGTGCCGTTCGAGCCTCCGCAGAGTCTCATCCACATACATATATCTGAAGGGGAAAATACAGGAATCTCAAACTCAGTGTAACGCACATATTGTCTTTTAAATAGCGAAAGAAAAAAGGGAAAAGTTTACTTTCTACCACCTGTCTGGCATGTAAGAAAGGAAGCAGTGTGCCAGCAGTGCTGTCGGTGAAATCCAAGAGGTGTTTTCATAAACCACTTTGAAACGCGTGGCTACGAAAAACGATCCCAAAAAGCCGGGAACTCCTTCCCGAATTTATCAATCTGCCAAAGTCGCAGGGCAATTTTACAGGAATGCACCTCGACATATACATTACCCAGGAATCAGTCGCCCTGCGCCCATGTGTTGGTGCTTGGAGACAAGTATGCTCTTAAAATAATCGCCCTCGGAGCTAAATGACTTACTTATGAACCAAACAAATGAAATATTTTGCCTTCAGGCAGATTGGACTGTGTGATCAAAGCTCCTCATGACAATTAACCCTTCGACTGATAGTCAATGGACTGTTTTAATCATTTTATCTAAAATGTAGATGCACTTGGTGTCTCGTGTCTTAGTCGGACTTTGTAAAAACGTCCCTTCACGCATGACTTGGAGTGAGACGGATCGAGGCACCGGTGTATATTTTACCTCTACACACGGGCTTCACCCCATACTGGGAATCTTAAAATCAACTCACACACCCATGAAGGCAGTGCTGGAATACCGGCACAATGTCCAAACCCCACTGTGGTCGAAGCGGGGTTTGGACATTCCTGCTGATGGAATGTTTTGGAGCTTCCAGGTGTGATTAGGAGCCAGCGGTGATACTAAACAGAGAGGATATCATCTGCTTGGGCGGTAGACAGGAGAAGGCTAGTTTGGAGCCAGCTTTTTCAGTTGGGGTTTTTTGGTTTTTCTTGGCAAAGCGGTGGGGAGAAAACAAGTGAATCAAAGTCAATTGCTGAAAACAGTGCACAAGACTATTAATTCACATGGACGAATCGCCACTCACATCCTGGAAATGTTGGCCATGCTGGAAAAGGCGTCCGCTTGCACCGTTGACAGTCGGGTTTCGAAAAGCCATCTGGTTAAGGAAAAAAAGGAGGGAAATTTTATTTGTCACCAGGAATATTTCTCTGCACCGCCAGCTGTTTAATGATTTCTGTCATAAAAGGATGCATAATTTTGAGTATTTTGTTTTGCAGCACACAACCAGACAACTCAGCTTGCTAGCTAAGCGTCTCCATTAAATGGCAGAAAATACCATGGCTAATAGTTGACTAATAGTTTCCCAGCACGGATAACATTTCACCTGGCACATGTTTGAGGCTAATAGATGAACCGACCCAGACTAGCATTTCTTTTCTCCTCTTTATGCTATGCTAACTGTGTCCTGGCCAGAGATTTAAGTTGTCCACTCGTAGCTTTAAATCACTTTAAACGTGACAGGTACAATTTCACAACTTTAGTAAAGGTTCTGGAGTACTATGCTATCTGGCATCTTGAAAAGCTGTCAGAACGGATGTAGGATCATGTCATCGCTCATAATTTTGAAACCGAGTCTGCTTGTAGCATTTCATTTACCTCTCTGGATACAACTTGCAAGGTGAAAGAGAACATGGGGCGGATAAAAGAATTGAGTCTCTACAATGATACATTTTTGAATGAGGTGAAAGGTTTATTTGAAGCAAATGGTGAGGCAGCTCTTCCAAGAAGATAGGAGAGAGAGAAAAAAAAAATCAAAGACCAAAGAGTTGGATTGGACTGGACCTGCAGCTGGCAGCCAAATCAAACAAAGTCTGGGGCTGTTTAGGATAACGTTTGGGGAAAAGGTTAAGGGCTGAGGTTGTGATACATGGACCAGAATGGAACTCTGCACTATTGCAGGATGAATTACAGCCCTATGTTGCAGCTACAGGTTGCAGTTTCAAATTGTTGCCTGCGATAGTAATCCTAAATTTCTTGCATAGCTGGGTACAATGGAATACATAATGATTTAAATCCCCCTATATTTTTTTCACATTCTTACTTTTTATCCTAGACATTGGTGGGACGTTCTAATTATCTCGCGTATCAAAAGATGTACATAAAGTAGCATATTTAGCCCCTTGTTTACTGCCTCCTGCAAAGATGCTTTGGCTTCCCACTAAAACTGATTTCTTTTTTTATGAAAGATTTTTCATCTGGGAGAGGTATCATCAGCGTGGGGTAAGCACAAGCAGAGGATGGACTTTCTTAATTCTCGGTGGTTGCCTAAAATTATTACTAAACATATTAATAAATGATAAACAATCGTTGCTAGACAGCCTTAAAAGAAGAAACTTTGGATAAGCGTACATCCAAACCATCTGAAAAAAATTGAGAAAAAGTGACAGTGGGAGTTTACAGAAGTCTACTTTCAAGTCTATTATTTGCCCCATGGGTGTTGGAGATGAGGGGCGTTTGGTGAGTCAGTCGGTAGAAACAGGAGCCCGCGCTCCACGCACACAGGCTTTGACAAGCTCAAACAAACAGAGAGACACTGAGCAGACCGCCGACACCAAACGCCCCCATCCGAACCACGCCGCTCCAACGTCGCTGCCGCAGCCGCCTCCTCCACCGCGCTTTAACCCAAATAACCGGTGTGTATTTTCCCTCTGGGGACCGCCGGCAGAAGACCAGCCGGCACGTCAGACGCCCGAGGAGGACGAGGAGGAGGAAGGTGCTCCCCTTCAATTTGTCATTTTGGATAGAACCCCCAAGAATAACAAACAGGCTGTGGGAATTGGGTTTGAAGTGGTGAGAGGCCGCGTAATTCATGACATTACAGGGATTGGATCCACAACGTGACTGTGTTTGCCACGACGTTGTCCCATTTGGCCGCGTTGCACCCTTGGTTTTGCGGAAAGTGGGAAGTCGTTGCTGCTTTCTTCTGTCAAAATCTTTCTGTCTTTTCTGTCTATACTTTGTTCAGGTTGTAATCGCACATCAATTTGTTCCGCCGGAAAAACTGAGATAAAAGCCGGATGTGCTGAACAGTGATTTCTACTGGTTTCATTCTCGGTCTAACGGCCCCATCGGGCTCAAGACATTTTTAATTCATCAGCATTTTCCAGCACATTCTGTGTCTGTAGCCTAAATTCCTAAGAAATTAGAAAAGTGTGTTGCCTGCGTCACTATTCAGAACTTATGTACTGAAACAATCTAAACGTCAAACCCTTTGTGATGTCACAAAGAGCACTTGACCTCATCGACAATTCTCCCAGCTTTTTAACCACACCTCCAGTCAGTTGGAGCCGCCTTGTTTTCATCCCCTTCTGAACAAACGCATTCGTTTTAGCAGAAAACTAAAAAATATTTTAGTAAATTGGAGCAAATGTGCTGTTTTCCAGAAACTTTTTTTTTTTTTCTTTAAGCGGTGAGTCGGTGTCTGGGATGAAAAATAAAGATCTGAGATTGGTTGGAATACAGGCCAGGGATACATAAAAAAAAATAAAAAAATAAAAAAATTTGCAAGCCAACTGATGGGTCCCATGAACACATTTAGCCACCGTTGCCGGGAGTAAATCGTGAACGGTAACAATTTCCACCGTGTGATCCCTCGGTGCAAACACGCAGCTCAGAAAACAGTCAGTATTTCCAGTGTTATTCAGCAAGGGTTCACAAATGCTTCTCAAATCTTATTTCCCCAATTAATGCCAGCGCTCATCTGTTACCAGTCAGGGAACGGGATTAGAATCCAACTCATCAGGCGGCTGTATTAGCAGAGAGGTTGAGGGACAGCAAGCATCACCAGCGAATTCAAACTCCAATCCAAATAACATTCTGGGGTTTATGGAAGACCGGAGCTGCCGAGCTTCTTTTTTTTTTTTTTTTGTCTCCCCTTCTTTCTTTCCCCTTGAAGCCCCCCTCCCACTCCTCACCCCCGCACTCCCCGCACACACTCCACTTTAATTATTCTCAAATGGAACTCTTGGGGTGTTTGAGAAATGTGCTGTAAAAAGTCAATATTGCGTTTGAAGGCATCGTCCAGGCGCAGTCGGCAGTCACGCTACGGCGACTCCTTCGCCGCGTCTGCGCTTTGCTTTGCACCACTCGTAGTCCCAGTGACACATGGAGCAGCCTCGACAAGTGCAAACACAAACACACACACACACACACACACACACACACACACACACACACACACACACACACACACACACACACACACACTCTAAACTCTTAGCATCCACAGGTTCACACCAACGTCTGCTGTCCAAATCACATTTTGAAAAAAAAAAAAAAAATCTGTTTCAAACTTTTTTTGACAGTTGAAAAAGACATTTATTTAATTGTAAAGCTTTAAAAAAAATTATATTTTCAAAGTTATTGTATGGATTTAAATAAAGCTGTTGATGCGAAAAAAGAGCTTTAAAAGAAACCTTATAAGGCACCAACATTCATTCATAAATATGATAAAATCTCATCCTTTATTTACAAAAAGTGTGTTCTAACACAATCTGGTCCTGATATCACCCCTTTGTGATGTCACAAACAACCCCACCGCGCCAGGTGCTGGTTTCACCCTCTTGTTTATGGCCCTTTTCTCTTTGTTGGAAATCACGCCGGGATGAAAGAATAAAGATCCGAAAAAGGAGGATCGACTTTAACGATAAATTATTCTGTGCCTTCTGTTACTTTCAAAGAATAATATCACTGTCCGCGCAGAGTTGAGGCTGTTTATTAATTCAATAGAATTTGACCAGATTTCTTTTTCAACTTTCCTTTTCACAGGCATGAAAAAATATACTTTATAAATGTAGCCCTCCACTGGAGGACGAGTTAAAATCAGTGCAGCAGCAGAATCGAGGGTGTGTGTGTGCTTGTGCGTGCGCGTGCGTGTGTGTGTTTACAGCCAGATCAGACTTTCACCGTCTAGTTCAAGTTTATCTGGCAGATATTTTTGACAGTGGGGCTGGCGCTCTGCTGCTCGGCGGCAGACTGCGGTGCCGCTCTGTCCTCCGGCGGGGGATTCTGGGTAAACTCAGGACAGGAATGTGAAGTGAAGGAATGATTGCAGCGCGCGCACCTGTGAATTGGGGCAGCGGCAGGAGGATAATTCAATGTGACGGCTTGCGCTCGGCACGGGGGGACATCCCAGACCATGATAAGAAAAACAGATCCTCACTCTCAGGCCTCCGCTTAGCACTTGATTGCTAAATTTAAAGGGCCTTTGCAGTCATTTTTTCCCCACCGCGTTTCTGTCCCCCCCCCCAGGAATCTAAAAAACCTGTCGCACAAATTGAGAGAATGTGAATACTTCAAATCAGCGGTGAAGCTGATGGTCTTCCAAGCAGATCCGAGAGGCAAAAATCACTGCCGCCACACTTCACAGCTCCGGAGAATCTGCCAAGATTATCTTTAGAACCGCTGGGCCTCGTTTGTCCTCAAGTCATTTTAAAGAAAAGATCCCTATATTGAAAAAAAAAATAAATACATAAATCTTGCCCACACTGACTTCATACACAAGCCATGCTCTCAGAGTAAGTGGCCAATCAAAAGCCTGAAGAAAAGTGGAAACTTTACACGACCGATTCAACAAAAACAACAACAATAGCCAGTAACCAGTGTGAGAATGACGACCACGTTGATTTATTCCTAATTCTAAAGCTGCAGTACAAAGTTTAACACCTAGAAAAACACAACCGTCTGATACCTTTGGTCACTTTGGAGAATAGATGTAAATATATCTGAATGTGTGTGAAAAGTGTTTTTCTTGTCTGCCATTGACATTATTGTGTAGGCAATCAAAAAAATACTTCCTTTTTTTTTTTCAAAATGCCCTTTTTAGTGAATTTTAAAATCTGTTTGCACGTAGATGAAAAGCCATAATGCATAGAAGAAGCTTGTTCAAATACCCAGGTACGTGCGGACAAGGTCTCCAGTAATCAGGCCTTATTGCTGACTGTGTTCAGACTGGTTGATCTCGTCATGTGTGCCCAATGCTTGACTCCTGCATGCTCGGCGGTTCCTCTGCAAAGGACTTGAAGACATTTCGTGTTGAGGCTGCAGAATGCGACCAAGCAAACCGCTGTTATTGCGCCTTATGCCACAGCGTCGGGCTTTAGTAAACACGCAAAATGCAAAGAGCCCTACTGTGTCCACTCGCCCACTTCAGACAAGGATCTGTCTGCTACCCTTTTGGACGCTGGGAGACTTTGCCCCAAAATGTCAACCTCAAAAAAAACCAAAACAATCAATGAATGAATCGGCTGGACGATTCTGTGCACTCTTTTGAGACATTTCAATCGGGACAGACCAGCAGGTGGACAGACACGCACCGTCCCCGGAGTGGTGCAGCCGTCGCGGCTCTGAATGTCATCAGTGAGCATTTGATGGGTTCATCTTTGGACGGATCAACATGTCACTGACCTCAATTCTGCCCGAGAAAGAGTGCCACTGGCTGGATTTACTGTGGAGTCGAGTTAAAAAAAAAAAAAAGAGAGAAAAAAAGCCAGACAGCCTCTCCTAGCGCTATGCAATTCACCACACCTGCTCCAAAACTATTAATATAAACTAAATTAAAGTACTTTCATTTAAATTTTTAAAAAAAGAAATCTACTGGCTCTTTATTTTGAGTAAAAAAAAAAACAACAACCTTTTTTTCCCAGCATAATGCATCTCAGCAAAACTCCCAAACTTTCACATGCGACAAAGGCTGCATGTGTTTCCGTCACTCAATAAAAAATAAAAAAAAGAGCACATGTCGTCGGCTGTTGCGTAATTCTCAGGCCGCGCTAAAGCAATTTCGGAAGCGTTGAGAAGCCCTGCTGCATTTCTCCGAGCTGACCCCCGCACATGACATCATGTCGGCTCCCAGGATCCCTCGCAGACACGGATTAGTTCCACGGGTCAAAAGGATTCCTATTTTTCCACGTTTTATTGCAATTTTATTAGCTATGGATTTTCAAGAGAGAGAGAGAGGGGGGAGAGAAAGCAAACACCCCTGAGTGTCAACCATCGAATGATCCAGCATTAGCATTGCTCGCGTGCGTGTTAATAGGTTCATCAAAGCTGAGGCTAACTGAATAAATGTGAGTTGGTGTGTTTAAACAGTTTCTAAGGAATTATTATTTTTAAAGGCCTTTCAATAAATGAGACACAGGGGAACATTCAAAACAGGCTTCAAAGCGCAAATTAGGAAAAGCAGTTTAAGTTTAAGTTTGTGCTATTTTCAATTCAAAAGCAACAAACGTGCCACTCGGGCCGCCGTGCATCACACAGTCTGCTGAGTAAACTGTACGAGAGCTAATTAGAAGGGCAAGCGGTCTAATAAGTGGAACACCCCCCCCCCCCCCCTCACACACACACACACACACACACACACACACACACACACACACACATCTCTGCATTTATATTAGAGACATTAAAATAACACAATAAAATACTCTGGCAAACACTGCACCCCAACCGCTGCATTTTATCACTTTCTAATTGCGGTTTGTTCATTTTGCGCCGTGCATCAATAACAGAAGTTAATGGCTCATTGCTGCTATTAATTTGCGCTCTCCAGTTATTACACATTAATAAGTTGTGTGTGTGTGTGTGTGTGTGTGTGTGTGTGTGTGTGTGTGTGTGTGTGTGTGTGTGTGTGTGCGTGCGTGCGTGCGTATGTGTGTGAGTGTGTGAGTGCGCGCACGTGCGCGCCTTTCATGCCTTTCAAAGACTGGCTTCATTTCACACTGCATTAGGAACACAAGTCACTCTGACAACTGGAACAGGGCTTGTTAGTAACACCGGGACACACACACACACACACACACACACACACACACACACACACACACACACACACACACACACACACACACACAGAATAATAATAATACCTTGAAATGGAATAACCACTTAAGATCACAGACAGCCCTCTGGTCCCTCTGGGAACACTTTGAAGGAATAATCGTGATATTATAATGATTTTTTTTTTCTTCCCCTCTCTTTCTCGGGGGTTAAGAGCACTTATTTAAAATGCATGGCTTAAGAGAAGAAGAAAAAAAAAACAGCACAAACGCCTTTCACAGATGCGCCTGGATATTCTTCTCTTTTTTTGAACGCCTACTACTCACAGAATCTCCGTGCTCGCCGGGAACCTGGGCAGAATATCAATGTCGATACAGGAGATGGTGCGGCTCATCCACTCGCTGCACTCGCACACGGCAGGGCAGGAATCGACAGCCTTCGACGCTCGGGCGCTGGCACGCAGGCTGAAGAGCGTCAACAGCGCGCACGTTATCACCTGCATCGCTGGATTGGTTGGCCTCAGAGATAAAGATAAAAAAAAAAAAAAAAAAAAGCAACAGGAGCGAAGTTTGTCACTGCAGAGCTCCACTCGGTGTCCAAAAATAAAATAAAAATGTTTGGATCCAGTTTAATTCAAGAAAATAAGACAAAAGGGTTAAACATTAATGTGCGGAATTTCCTTTCTAAGGAAAAAAGAATCCACAGGTAGCTGCAAGGAGGAGCATTGCGCACTGTGAGGTTTGCGCACAGGGGCCGCAGGAGCTCATGATGCTTCAGGACTCGTGCTGGATTTGGAGGTGGTCTTCAGTTTTGGAGGAGGGTGGAACTTATGAGTTGCACAGTGCAATCCAGACGTTTGAAGAAAGAAAAAAAAATGCTCGTTGTTCAATATCAAGGCTCGATTAATGACAAATCAATGTCTTTGAAACACTGGAGAAATTGTAATACATCTTATTTTTACGTTAGTGGAAAAATTAGACCTAAATAAACCACATACAATAGCTTATATGCTGATTAAAACATTACATTGTTTTTGTTTTGTTTTCATGTATTTGTTTTGTTTTTTCTTCTTTGTCTTTATTTTTAAGATAAAACTTTTACTTTTTTTTCCACCTGATGAGCGGCAACACAGGCGCTAAATGCATTCTTTTGGACAATGTAGTTTATCAAAGCTGCGCTGTAACGCCGTCTGTCGAGTCGACGGAATACATTTCCCGGCATGCCGTGCGGCTCACCGTGCTCGCTTGTTTTTATTGCTCCGACGCGGTTAGTTCAAGTTGCCATAGCACAGAATAGCTGGCACTGGCTCTTGCGTTTACCCGTGAACACGCAACTCGCTTTTGGACATATTAACTGCTGGTATGCGTCTGTTCCTGACCATTTTGGACGTTTGGAATTTTCAGTACTTTTCACGGTATTTGCCACAAGGCTAAACAATTTAGCTGTGTTTAGCTTTGTGTTAGCTTGCTTAGAATCAGAACTTCCACTTGTTGCTAGCCGCTGCAAGAGGAATCAAACGCGACAAACAATGAGCGACTCAGTGATTTATGAGGCACAAGACCGATTCAGTCGAGTTCCTGTGTGAGGCAGAAAGCCTCATTTGTCCGCCATGCAGCTTTTGCTAACTAAGCCCAAAGTATTTATCGCAAGGAAATGCATCAATCGGACCCTTGCGTGCGTTAATCTGCTTAAGTGGACGTCGCAGCGGACGTTGTGCCGTTTCCGTAGATGACGCCGGTGCTGGTCACCAGTCGCCAGGCGTTTGATAGTCTGCCTTTAGTCAACTGAAACCTGCCGTTGGCCAAACTATGAACACGTCAAGCGGGTCGGAGTCGTACGACCGGACCGGACGTGCGCACCGGCCCCGTGGGCGTGATGCCCACCACAGGTCGAGGGGCAGAGCCAGCGGGAGTGCAGATGGAGGTCAAGACGGAGACATCTCGGACAAAATCAGCACGCTGGCCAGCACGTTAAAGGTATTACACGTCAGGAAGAAGACGTCATGTCGATCAGATATTAAACAAGATAATAAGAATTTATTTTTTTTTGCCCCTCCCTGGTAGGACACCAGCAGGAACTTGTCCAAAGTGGACCAGATGCTGGGAGAGTACAGGGATCACACAGACGATCAAGCCCAGGCAATGACACTGGTCGGACCACCGACTGTACAATACCACACACTACCAGTCAAAAGTTTGGACACACGTGTTTCTTCTTTATTTTGACTACTTTCTACACTGTAGATACATCCTGAAGACATCAAATATGTGACCAAGACGTGGATTAATGTGGGAAAAGATATGTTATGTTATATATATTTTATATGAAGGGTGGCTATTCTGGATCATCTTAAATATAAAACCTTTTTGAGTTATTCAAACTTTTTGGTTTAATTCTTATTCCATATTTGTTCTTTCATAGTTTTGATGCCTTAACTGACAACCTACAATGTAAATAGTCAAGAAAATGAAAGAAAAAAAACATTAAACCATTATGTGTCCAAACTTTTGACTGGTAGTGCACCTTAGCATAGCTTGTCAGTGAACTCTCAAATAATGAGATGTCCATTGATGACTTTTATTGCTTGATTCGCCTTGAAGAAAGTTAATTTAAAAACATTTCTGGAAGTCTGCCCTTTGTGACATCACAGAGGGCACTTGTATTTCAATGAAACATTTCTTAGATTAGTGTCAGCCAAGTCGCTGCCTAACGTTAATATTTGGAAGTTCTGAATTCTATATTGGACTGTGTTGTATTTTTATTTTTATTTTATAAAGTACGACACATTATTTTCCTTGAATATTTTGTTTTATTCTTAATGCCTTTATTGTCATTTACCTTTCCTGCACCAGCTCAGGGAGAGCCTGGAAGAGTCCATCAGCCAGCTGCAGTCGCAGCGGCTGAGCAGATCCAACGGTGCTCGCAGTGCGTCGGCCTCCACATCTCCCCTGCACACCAGCGACTTGGACGCGTGCTCAGGATCAGGTGTGGAGAGACGGCAATTCCCTTTTCTTTTTTTTTTTTCCCTTCTCCTTTGTAGTCGTGGCGAAAACAATGTGCAATGTTATCCTAATGTTTCAGATGGTCAACGTTTCTACCCCACCTCTCCGCTGAGGGACTATACAGACACAGCACGTCGGAGGACGAGGAGGAGGTCTCACTCTGCTTGTGTTCGTTTCAAGGATGCCAGAGCGACAGAGGAGGATGTAAGGAATTCAAAGCCTGGCTTTGGATCACTGCCAATGGCTACTGTAATATTTTTTCTGCTTGTTAGCAGCATGCTAACCAGTTCTCTTCACATGCACTTGCTACACTCTTTTGTTCTCTGTTTGATTTTTCTTGATAAAGCCGCCAATGACAGGCAGCAGTGGACAAATTGCCTCTTTAATCTGCAATGATTGTGTGTCATTTGTTACACTTAGACTCACACTGTGCATCAGTCCTTGAGGGATCTGCGCTGTGATCAGCAGAGACTGTCTCAGGACCTGGATAAAGAAATTCTCAGGAGAAACAGGTAGTCGCCAACAGTCACAAATGACACTGATACAGACAATCAAGCTAAAACATTACACGTTACTTTCATATAGAAATGAGAAGTGTCAATTTTTTCTTCCACATTTTTGTCTTACATATTCTTTTTACACGGGAAGTTACCAGATGATTCAGGTTATGAACATGTGGTTTAAAGTTGGCTAAGTTTAAACTTTGAGGAGTAAAAAAAAAAGAAAAGTCTCCTACGTCTTCTCCTTGATGTGAAAATGCTCAGGTGTTGCTGGAGACGTGAGATCACTCTGAAAAGTCAAAACTCTCACAGCTTGCATTCAAATTGACATTTAAAAATAATTGGAAAAAAAAACCCACTTCTCCCTTCAGCTGCTGCTGCTGACCAGACCACATTAATCCAACATCACATATCTCAGCATCTGAAGCAGGGAGATTAATTTAACTCCTATCACATTATGCATTCATATTCTGCCCAGAGGTCTCCCAAACCAGGATTTTTTATTTTCTATTTTTAATCTACATACTTTCCCTTTTTTATTTATCTTTCCAGGTCTGATGTTGACACCAGACGAGCGATGGAAAACCTCTTGGGTCACATGACAACTTCCAAGACACAGAGCTCAGTGAGTCAATTTTCATCTCTACCTTATTTATGTTTTAAAAGTGTGTTGCTGCATGCTACTGATAACTTTAATATGCAAAAAAAAATCCTGCACATGGAAATGTTACCTCGGTTGTCTTTGTTCATGAGGTGAAACTAATGCAAAAAAAACAAAACAAAAAACATTTTGAAGCGCGACTTCCGGGCGTCATAACTGCTCCGATAAATAGACTGCTCCTGCTGACAGCTCACGCTGAATATATTTTTAATCTTGTAAACGTCTTTGGATGTGATGAGATAAGCTGACACTCCCCGATTGGATGAGGAATCCTCGCGGCGGCATGACCGCAATACCTCCAGTCACTTCTGGCAGAGCTCTAAATGTGTTTTTTCAACTCGAATTTTAAAATTCCTCGTGTTCCACCGCTCATATCTTTCTGCCATCCCTGCAACAGAGATGTCATGCGCGACTGGAGGTAAACTCATCCTCCACCTCCTCCTCCTCCTGTCTGCAGGTGTCGTCTCAGGTGGAGCAGCGTCTGGAGGAGCTGGAGAGGGAGATTCGCATGGAGGGCAGGAGTGAGGCGGGAGAGAGGAGGGCCGAGCACCGGGCGGCGGCGGCGGCTGACGAGCGGCAGGAGGTGACACGTCCCTTCAATCATTGGCTGTGATCCTGGAGTCACACGCAGTCCCCCCCAACCCCAAACCCGCTTCTGACACTGTCATGTTCTCACAGACTCAAAGAGAATAACAGAATAAAAATCTAGAGATGAAGGGCGCTCCAAGTGATTCGGGGGCTGGGACATCACGGCACGTCTTCTGGAAATGAAGAAAGTCATCAGGACCAACTTCCCACGCTATTGTTCTTCAGTATTAAAAGGGGTCGCTGACATTTACACAATTTATTGACACTCTGTCAGGCGGAGAAAAAAGAAAACTCATTTATGCTGCTTAAAATCTTGGTTTTAAAAGCACAAAAGTTCTCCAGATCACCAAAAAGTATTTAATTGGCGAAAGGGAGAACAGAGTGCGCGTCGCAGACCTCTCACTCCCCCAAATGAGACTGCGAAGCGACACCGAGGCAATTACCGCCACGCAGCCGCTAAAGAAAGTAATTGCTGCTTTCCCATTTTTCTTGCCAGTCGTCTTTCAGAAAGCGCAATTTGTCTTGAGGCAGTAATGGCTGCAAGCGCTCCGTCACTACGTGCGGCTCCAGTGTGGCAGACGCGGTGCACTCGGCGTGTCGCGCTTGTGCGCGAAAACGCATTATCATGCATTATTTTTCTTGTTGTTTTTTCCCCCCCTTACACCCCTACTTTCCATTTAGCCACATAACGCATGCATAATACGTATCATCAGGATAATGTCGGGCTTGTTTCTGAAATGCCTCGCAGGCAGCCGGCCGACGGGCTTTTGCATAAGTTAATCAGTGTCACAGCGCTCGTTTCATTTTTATTTATTTATTATTATTATTTTTTTCCGGATGCGGCAGTTCTGCCTGCACCGCACTGATGCGCCACAGAGGGGTGCTGTGGAGCTGTAACCCTGGCCGCGCCGACCCTGCTGAGGCAGACCTCTCAGCACTCTGCGAAATAATTGTGGCTACTAATTCGCTGGCAATCGACTCCTCCGTACTGCTCTAATGGGACGCCAGCGAGGCCAAAGGCGACGGGGAAATAATACATTTGTCCAAAAAAAAAAAAATAAAAAAAAATGTCAATAAAAATAAGGCTGAATAAACAAGCACAGAGTAAAATGTAGAGGAAAACAATCTCTCTTTCACTGTAGGGGAAAAGAAAAAGCCAGAGCTGTGTGGGGTGGTTGGGTGGAGGCCACAGCTATTCCCCACCAGTGGGCCCGCCGTGATGTGAATCAAACAGATGATGAGTCACTCGGGCAGAGGACGCGGTTGCGAGCGGACACTACCGCAGCCGCGCTCGGAGCCAGTGGGCTTTGAGTGGGATTTCTGAGCCGCGGCACGAATCTGCAACCGCGCCGCTCAAATCCGTTCCAGGAGGAAGATGTTGTGATGCAACCGCCGTCTTTCATCTGGCGCGCTCGCTCCGCTCCCTCCATTCATGCGAGGGATGGCGCCAGGACAATGAAAGCGTCGTGAAAATTTGCTCGGATTGTACGTGATTCCGACGCAGATTTGCACTCGTCGCACACGCTTCCGCACCCGCACCCGCACTTTTTTAATATCCCCATTCATACACGCCTAATTGTCTCCCCAACTTTATAATATTTAGCCCCCTGTTTACAGCGTCGCGCAAAAATTGGATCCTCTTTCTCAACGGCAGCAGCTTTAGACTGATTTATTTAAAAACACATCAAAAGTTCCGATTCCAAACCAAATTCAAAAATCCCTTTCTTTATATCCTTGTCTTTCATCCCAGACCCGAGCAAAGCTCAAATCTCTTCTAGAAGAAAGCTATTTAACCCTCTGTTTGCAGCCTCCTGCTAAGAAAACAACAAAAACGTGGGTCTAAACTGGGTTTTAGCGTCCTGCAAAAACTGATACATTGTTGGAGTTGGTATCATTATCTGTCATTATCAGTGACCTGTCTTTGAGTTTTGACATCTTTTTGAAATAGCAGCAGCTTCTACAACTTGAAGAATCCTTTTAAACGATGTTACAATGATGATACAGTGAGAGCATCAATATTTCCTCTTAATTTTATAACTGATTGCGCACCACAATGGCTATAGTCGCAGCTGCTTATGGATGCCATCGTGGTGCGGTGAATCATCAGCGCGGGCGCTCGGTCCATTATCCTCGCCGTGATTGTTGCCGGTTGTCGCAGATGGTTGTTTGCAGTTGTGCGTTTGTCTCTTACAGTCGGCAGCGAGGCGCCGGGTCCGAGACCACGAGCGGGGGGAGGATGTGACGGCCAGGCTTCTCAAAGCGGAGAGCGAGAGGTCAAAGGTGGGCCAAACGACTTCGCTGTTTTCGGTCGTCTTCAGCACTCATGAGCGTTCCAGACGTGCTAAAGCAATAGAAATGATTGTTCCTTCACTCTCGGAACAACAGCCGCTACTTTTTTTCACAGTTTTTTCCCTCACCATGTCACGCTCGTCTCGCCCTCTGCAGGTGGATCGGGAGCTGGAGAGAGCTCGGCGGCTGCTGGAACAGTCGGAGGACAGCAGAGAGTCGCTGGTTCAACAGGTTTGTCGCTTTGCACAACGACGAGCAGCGTCACGGCAGCATCACCGTCCGTCACTAAAACAGATGTCTTTGTCTGCCTCACCCTGGCTCCTATCTCCAGGTGGAGGGATTGCGCAGTGAGCTGCTGCGGACGACGCACGAGAAGACGGAGCTCCAGAGGACTCGGCTGGAGGCTTTCCAGCCCAGCGCGCCGCCGCATGGCAACCACATCGACGGGCAGGAGGGTGGAAGTGGACGGCGAGCGCCAGGTACTCCATGTGGGTCCGAGTCAACAGACGGGTGGGGGATGCTGGGGCTGCAGATTTTAGCCCGAGGGACGTCCTCTTTTTTTTTTTCTTCTTCTTCTTCCTTTCAAATTGCACACTAGTTCAAGTCAGCAAACGTTAATCGAGCCAAAACAAGTTTTTTTTTGAAGCGCTGCTGAACGCACCACAGCAGGAGCAGAGAGGCTTGTGATTAGACTCAAGGGCCAGCAGTGATCAAAAAAATAAATACAGTGAGGCCAGCATGATGTGAGTAGTTGAGAGAGAATAGAAAATGTATCATACCGCAGAAATAAAAAGAAATAAAAGGATAACCTCAAGGGTTTCATCTTAAAAGAAAAGAACATTGATTTTTAGATTTGAGGGGATGAATTGTTCATCAATCTCAACCATCAGCCTTCGTTTTTCTTTTTTTTCGGTTTAATCGAAGCGGCCTTATAGATATGTATATGTTTATATATATGTGTATGTATAAGTAATAATTATCTGTGGATGCTTTGCTGGTTATAAAAAAAAAAAGTCTCTAAAATGAGTGTGTTATGCAGCCTACGTTGAGAAAATGAACAGAATCTGGGTGAGTTTGCCTTTTCACTCGTCAGTTTCTAAAACGCGGAAGAACATCTACATCCGCTTCACATCTGCTTAGCCTCGATCTGTCCCCAAGTGACCCGGTTAGGTTATTGTTGGAGTGCTGAATATGAGCCGCAGATATTGGTTACGCTTGGGCACCGTAATCCCAGCGGAGCAGAAAATTCACCCGAGTGGAAAGCCATCCTGCAGAGTGGCTGTGTGTGTGTGGTTTGCAGAGGGTGGGGGGGGGGGGCATTGGGGGAAATGTGAAAATGGGGAAAATGTCTGCTTATGTTAAAGATGGTTGCACTGCTTGATAAATATTAACCGCAATTCCCACTCGGCAGTCTGTTTTGCGTCTCGTGACTTGATGGTTGGTGAGAATTAGAAAAAAAAAAGACAGCATTCTTGCTATTTTACCTTTTTCCTTAGATTCAGCAGTCGCTAGGCCACCGACCTCCTTCGTCTCACAACGCGCTTCGGTTCCCACACGTCGAAACTAATTCTGACCATTTTTTTTCTAACTAATTGATTTGTTTAGATTCAGTCAGCTTGGAGAGAGAGGTGGCGGAGCTGCGATCGCAGCTGCGCGCGGCCACGGTGCGCAACGAGACACAGGAACTGCAGAAGGCCCTGGAGCGCAAGGAGAAGGAGAGGGCGCAACTCGGCTTACAGGTGGAGGTGTGTATCCAAGGAAGCGCGTCACTACAAAAAAAAAAAAGGCCTTTGAATAAACCAACAAAGAAGAATTTGGACCAGGTATTCAGGTTTGGGTGCGCAGGGTAGTTGGGTAGCTCACCAGCAAGCTCAGGAGGAGGAAATATGCTGCAATTTTGAAATGTAACCATTTGATGTCACTGTTTCTTCTTCACAATCTCTAAATGATACACACTTAACCTTTAAGAACCCCTCTACCGGTCCCTCTAACTCAGTAGTTCTCAAACCTTCTCTGTCACGCCCCACCTTGGAGGAAGAAAATCTTTCATGAGGGTTCCTCATGGGCTAGAAGCCCCAAATTTGACGTGGCTGTGTCTTGAGAGATCCCAATGAACCTGCAAGTGGTCCCATGTCTCTAGGACAAAGTTGACTTTTCACCCCATAGACTTGCATGGCATTGGGGTTAGCGATAAGGCTGGAATTAGGGTTAGGGTTAGGGTTACTGCTGGAATTAGGGTTAGGGTTTCGGGGTTCCTCATGGGCTAGAAGGCCCAAATTTGACGTGGCTGTGTCTTGAGGGATCCCGATGAACCTGCAAGTGGTCCCATGTCTCTAGGACAAAGTTGACTTTTGACCCCATAGACTTGCATGGCATTGGGGTTAGCGATAAGGCTGGAATTAGGGTTAGGGTTTCAAGGTTCCTCATGGGCTAGAAGCCCCAAATTTGATGTGGCTGTGTCTTGAGGGATCCCGATGAACCTGCAAGTGGCCCCATGTCTCTAGGAAAAAGTTGACTTTTGACCCCATAGACTTTGCATGGCATTAACTGTTGATCGCATCCTCCACCGGCCCCAGCGCCTCAAGATCGTCAGATGACAGACAATTGGAGATCACGACTTAAACAGCAGTCATTTTATTCGTCTCGGAACCGGCGCTTCCGTCACCGCGATGAGACGCCGAGCGGAAAAGGAGTAAAAACGTGCGAGCGCTCAAGCTGCATTGACGGCGTCGTTAGAAAGTAGCCGCATTTCAAACCATTCAGTCATCACGCAGCGTTTCTTAATCTGAACATGCCTTTAAACTCCCTCACTGCCTGGTAGGTGCTGGAAGACGAGGTGAGGCAACTCTTTCTGAGTTGCTTCTTTTTTTTTCCCTAATGTCCTGATCAAAACAGACGTGAGAGTTTTTCCTTTCAGCTGCGAATGATTAAAAAAAAAAAAGACGGAATGAAGAGATTGAGTTGAAAGATGCAATTTCTCAGTGAGTGAATCCGCACACTGTCGCCGTAGACCCGCAGCTGATAACTCTGAATAATTTCTCCCAGCTGACCCCCCCCATCTCCCCCATTTACTGTGAAGCACCTCAGTGGCTCTTGGCTGACCTTATTACGACTTTAACTCTGGCATCTTTCTTACAGCAGCGCCAGCTGTGATGTCAGGGTGAAATCATGAAAGCATGAGCACAAGCACGTTCTGGGCCAAGAGGAGTGTTTTTTTTATGGGAATATAAATACTCCCTGTTAAATGAAAAACACAGGTTTCAGTGACTTTTCCTTGGCATTTTTCTGCCCCTTATAAACGCCAACAAACCGCTTTAATTACGTTACAGATTGGGCCTTTGAAGTAACTTGATTTTTTTTGTGATGATGAAAGAAATCCCGGTCGAAGTCTCCGTCTCGCTGGCGATCAGTTGAAAACATAACCTATATTCCTTTATCCCTGTTTTGTCAGTCAGCGTGCGCTGCTCCGTTCCCCCGCCGCCTGTCAGACTTGTCGCTCTGTTTATCTGCTCGTCAGAAAGGAAACCCTCACACGTGTGCAGCAGGTCCGCGTGGACGTGCAGACAAACATCTTTTGACTTCCCTCTGTCTCTTCCTCCCTCTCTGTTTCTCTCCTCTCCACGTACCAGGAGCTATCGTCGGACCTGGCGCGGCGCGAGACGCAGCAGCTCTGCCTGTTAGAGCAGCTGAGGGACGTTCAGGTATTTTATTATGAATCACCGCCGCGATCCACCAGCGGCTAGTTACTTTAATTAAAGCGCATTAATCAGGGGATGCTTTTACAAGCGGCAATTTAAAATCGCCGTGCCTACTGGACACAGGTTGACGACAACAAAAAAAAAAGTTGCTGTAATGAGATACTGCAATAAGTAGCCCTATGAGAGTTTCAGGGCTTTTTTTTGTTTTGTTTTTTTCTTTCCTGAGCAGAATAAAAAAAACACACTGGCGCAGACCGCAACGATCGAACAAACACTTTTGTTTTTTTCTCTCTCTCTCTCCCGTTATTTTCTGCGCTCCTTCTCCAGAGCCGAGGGCAAACAGAGAAGAAGGAGGCGGAGGCGCTGCTCCAGGAGAGCGTGAGGACCAGGGATGAATTGAAGACCAGGGCCCAGGAGGCCGTGCGCCAGTGGAGGGCAAAGTGTCGGAGGCTGCAGAAGGAGCTGCAGGACGCGAGGGCTGACGCTAGCTTCCACGCGGACAAGGCCTCGCAGGTCAGTGGGGGGAGGCGCGCTGCTCTTCATCAGCGACGCCTTTGAACAAGCGGCAAAGCTCGACTCCACTCGGAGCCACAACTCGGGCTCAAGGCAAACACAACAGCATTGATCCTCGCAAACACTTGGCAACACTTGGCACACACCACCACCGCCACGCTGATGCACATCAGTCTCTACTGTCGGGCCCCGAGGAATGATTAGCCTTTTGTCACTGCATCGATTTAGAGGAGGTGGTCTTTGATGAACATCCTACGGATTTCAAAAATTCAATCCTCGTGTGATACGAAGGCGGCAGTTCAAGGCGTCTACCCACTGAAATCGCCTCAGCGCTCTTAACAAAGGAATGCAGGTTGTGATGCCCTCCATCAGTATTAAAAATTCCCATGGTTGATCAGGTGCTGCAATGAATGGAATATGCTACTTTGCTGCTAAGATGGGGTTTTGGGGCTTGGAACGGTGCGAAGAACCGGGTCGTCTCAGCATTTGCGGCTTAAATTTCAACAATTTTTAAATGATTTTTTTGCCTTTGAGGATTTTCATTCGTACGTAACGAACCCGGACTGCTGCAGCTCCGTCCCACAGGCCTGCTTTGCATCTTACTTGAGGTCTGACAGTAAGCAATTATTCTTTTCAAGAAGCTGAAATCCAGCTTCCTGCATAAAATCGGACAGGCCAGCGGAACTCACAGGAGAGGAGACGAGATCAGCGATCGATCAGTAACGAGCAGAGGAAACCGTTTCCCTCCGGCGATTCCTTCAGCGTTTCCGCCGAACGCCGACTCGCACGCCACCGTTGTTCTCCTCCAGAAACACGTCGAGCAGCCGGAGGGCACCTCCCCAATCTGAAATTCATGTCAATTCTCGCCCCAGCTCTGGACCGAGTGTGGGAATCTTTTGCTGCATTTTAATGGCGGCGCCCTCGAACATAGTTGTGCTCTGACTTGCAGATGTTTGTTCTGGGGAAAGACATACAGAGAGTGAGAGAGAGAGAGAGAGAGAAAAAGAAGAAGAAGAGAAAAAAAGCAATCAATAATTCCTGTGCTGAGATGCTGTTTCTAAGCCCGCAGCAGCTGACTGGTCTGTGGTGATGCCCCGGGTGGCGAGGAGAAAAACAAAGCTTAACTCTGAGCTGAGCTCTGCTCGTGGCGCCGCGACCCACCGACGATGCTGGTGGGAGCAAAGAAAAACGTGTTTTGCCGCATTTGGTAACAGCGAGCAAAACAAACACGGCGCTCTGCAGAAAAAGTTGTTCTTCGGTTCCCTGTTTTATATTTCGAGAGGAAGGGACGCCGGCCGCTTGTTATGAGAAGACGGTATTAGGGGTGCCACTGTTTGGTATTTTTAACTTTTTTTTTTTTTTTTGAAGACTCTGTTGCCGCCTCGATGAAAAGTCTCACTCGCATTTGCTGCACCGATGCCACACTCGCATCATCCCGCACCTGCGCTTTATCACGGCTGCAGTTTATTATTTGTCCCCGTTCGTTCTGCTCTCATTCTGCGGATTGGTCTTTCTTCTTCTATGGTGCACAGAGAGCGACGTCGCCTGGTTTGCGCGGACAAACTTGGCCGATAAAGTTGTCTGTGAACCAATACTACACACACTTTTCACTTTTCATAGAGTGCAGAGTCATCACAGGGGAAATAGAGACGTTCAAATATTTATGCCCCCCGAGTCGACTCTTATTTTAGGAAACGACATGAAAATCTGACGTGGCATTGCCGTATTGTATAATGATTGCAAAATGTAGCACGTCAGCAAAAAAACAATTCTCCCAGATTCTCTTGCAGTCGCTTCGCTTGTCGAAACAAACGGTCAATGAAGTCACGCTACGATTTCATCTCACGCTGAACTCGTACATGCCGCGTTTTTACCAACGTAGCGGAGAGAGACGCCCCCTCCCCCCCCAAAAAAAAAAAAAATAACCCTCTTGAATAATTCATTTCCAATTATCTTAATTATAATTTACCCGACAAGAAGCCGAGTCATCTGGAAGCACCTTCCCTCGCGAGGGCGGCGCGGCGGCACTTTCGCTTTATTTGAATAATTAACGACCGAGCGTCGTTTGTTTTGGTTGAAAGTCACCTATCTGAGATTTCCATTCCGTTTGAAGCGAGCGAGCGAGCGGGCGGGCGAGCGAGTCACCTCCAAAACTCGCTGCCTCGCTCCGCCGAGCGCGCGCACCCAGACAGACAGACAGACAGACAGACAGAGCGACAGACAGAGCGACAGGCGGGCCGACTCCCACCTGGCGCCGCCAGACGTGACGCGAATTAATTACAAAATCGTTTCTGCCCCCTTAATGAATTAAGGGAGGAAATCAAGTGCTCAATTAAATGATTAGGTTCCGAGCTGCGGTGCCGTCTTGGAAAAATTCCCGTCAAAGCCGGAGTATTAGAGGCAATCTGCCTTGAACAGACCTGACCATTGTCCCTTATCAGCCGGCCGAGTCCGAGCGCTCCTCCTATCAGCGCCAGAGCTGCTACTGCATATGTTCCCCCCCCCCCGTCACTCTGTCATTCTCCCTCCCGCTCTCGTCAGGATTGTTACAGCCCTCTTTTTTTTCTCTCTCTCTCTCTTTCTCTCTTTTTCTTTGCCATCTTCCGCCTCTTTTTCACTTGTCATTCTTCATTTCCTCCGTTTCTCTCATCCTCTCCCTACCTCCATCCGCACCCCTCCAGGCAGCCAGGGAGAAGCAAAGCGCCCAGGCCCAGCTGAAGGCGCTGAGCCAGCAGAGCGAGGCGGCCCGCAGGGAGCTCGCCGACGTCCTGGGCCGCCTGGCCCAGCGCGAGGACGAGCTCCACCGCAAGGACGTGGAGCTGTCCGAGAGCCGCCAGCGCCACTTGTCACTGGAGCAGGAAGCGCGGGAGGTACTTGGGTGGAGGGGGAGGGGTGGGGGGGGGGACTGCCTGAGAAATAAAAATGTACATTATTTCCAAACACAGGGGACGTATGAAAACTCCCCCAGCCGCGTGCTGCAGGTCAAGGTCTCGGCTTTGGCATTAAAAATTCAAAGCGGCTGTAATGTGGGCGAGTCACACTGATGGGAACAGGAAGCATCAAGTGACACACTGGAGTTTTCTTAAAGGTCTCCTGTCAGGCTAAAGTCCGTCCAATTATTGTTTTCTTCTTCTTCTTTTTGAACAAAAAAGTGTCTCTGGCCTGTAATTCTGTCCTTTCGTTCTTTTGCCTGCTCCACTTTTCAAAGAGTCTACAGGAAGACATGCATTTCTGAAAATCAGGACGTGTCATAAAGGGCACACCCAAGCTAGGTGCTCCCTCCGCCCTTCACCGCCACCTTCATCATGTCCCCTTTCAAACATGTGGAATGTCCAAAAAAGCATCAGTTTTAGCTGGAGGCTGTAAGCAGAGGGCTAAATATCCTCTCCCTGAACAAATATAGAGAGTTTTTTTTCTATTTTGAAGGGGAGAGGAGGAACATTGTTAATCATGCAACATAGTGCCACCAAAGTCCTGGATGAAAAATAAAGACCTCTGAAACAGGCAACCTTTAAAATACCAGCGTGCTTTGTAATTTGCAGAAATAATTGTAATTCTTGCGCTGGATCCAGGTTAACCACAGAAAGAGCCGCTCCACTGGCGGCCCAGAGCGTAGCTCCAGCACAAATTATGCTAATCCGTCGTCCGAGGAGCCTCCGCGCGACTCTAACGGCACTTCTGCCCCCAGTTGAAGGAGGCCTCGGCTGCTCTGGAGGAGAAGACTCAGCACCAGGCCGCCGTCCAGGCCAGGCTGGAGGAGGAGAACCAGAGGCTGGAGGAACGAGCCAACTCCCACAACCGGCAGCGTCACAGAGATCAGGACGCGCAGGCGGAGCTCCAGGCGGCCTTGAGGAAGATGACCTCGTCCAGCGACGAGCTGTCCAAACAATTGGCCGAGGCGGAGAGGTCCCACCGGGAGCTCCAGAAGGGCTCCGCGGAGATGCAGGCCAAGCTGGCGGTGGCGCGCGAGGAGAAGGCCGCGCTCGGCCAACAGCTGCAGCTGGAGAGGGAGGTGCACCAGAAGGAGGTGCTGAGCTTGAAGGCCGCCGTGGAGGACGGCAGGACGAAGAAGGAGCGGGAGGTGCAGGAGACGCTGAAGCTCTGCCGGCGGGAGCGAGACGAGATCCACGCGCATCTGAGCGAGGTAAAGGTGAGAACCGCTTAGAAATCCCCGGCTTTTTTTTATGCTTTTGACCATGTTGAGATTTTGCATTCTCTCACTCCATGGAAGGGTGTATACTGCCTCAGAGCAGTCCTCCCAGTGAGTTTTAGAATGCGGTCTGCTTTTAAAGATGCGTCTGTCATTGTACCTTCTTTCATTGTTTTGGGCCCTCGGGGCCTCGCTGCAAATTCCTTCCAAAAAATAGATCTGTTCTGTACACTACCAGTCAAAAGTTTAGACACAACTTCTCATGCATTTTTTTTTTTTTTTTTTTAGCTTTACAACTTTTTATACTGCAGATATATACTGAAGACATATGTACATATATATATATATGTATATATATATATATATATATATATATATATATAGATAGATATATTGTTTCCTACATAATTCCATGTGTGTTCATACGTTTTCATGCCTTCAGTGAGAAACTGCAACATCAATAGTCATGAGAATGAAAGAAAAGACCTTCATTTCATAGGGTGTGTGCAAACGTTTGACTGGTAGATGAGTAGAAAGAGTAAAAAGAATAAACACAGTTTCCTGCTATTCAAACCGCTTCCGCAGACATTTTACTCCATAAATTTAAGTAAAATGTCTAAAATGGAAATGAAAGTTTTTATAAGGGCAAAATAAGCTGCCCAGGACTCTTAGCTTAGCCCAGCAGACTCATAGCTATAGAGCCTATCTTTCTAACTATTCTTGTGATTCTATTCTAGTAATTCTGAGTCACATGACTTGGGAGGGCGGCAGGGGAGAACGGCTCAGCCCCCCTGGGCTCGCCTTTACCTGCAGAGGAGCTGCAGAAAGCATTTGGTGTGCTCCGAACAAATGTAAATGATTATGCGCGCAGCTTCATTTGCAATCATCAGCACTGAGCTGAGCTTCGACCTCTGTCGTTATTATCACGGCAACGAGCAACACCAAAGGTCCCCCGTTTTGCGAAAAACACGACGACGCCGATGTTTTCCTAACAGTCCTGCACGCCTGTCGTGTCTCTGAGCTCCCAATGAATGAGAGGAGGCCATCTCTTGACTGCTCCACTTTCCATCGCCGATGCTGTCAGAAGAATAAAGTGTTTTTTTCAGCGGTAGGGGAATTTGCCACGTTTTCCTTGGGACCTCACCCAGTTTCTCAGTTTGCGCTTTTCATCATAAATGCACGATTCTTTAGAAGTGGGACGTCGTCAGCGAGGCGAACGATCAAGCTCTCCCGATGAGAACGGATTCAATGCTAATGACCAAACAACAGAGGACTTATTTAACGTTTTCATTTCACCATTGGAAACTTGAAAATATGATTTTTTTTTACGTGAACATTTTCAGTTTCCACATGAAAACCTGATCTTATTTTTTACGTGAAAATTTTCAGTTTCCGCATGAAAAACTGAATTTTTTTACGTGAAAAATTTTAGTTTCCACATGAAAACTTCCCCCCCCCCCCACACCTGGGCGAAAGTCGCCGGGTGCCACGGCCCGATTTCCGCTGAATGAATCCACACATTTCAGATTTTTTACCCAACACGGGTGAGGAAAAGAAATCACCCGCAGCCTGAGTCGCACTTCTTCCACAGAGTGAGACGTAAACGAAGTCGGCCTTCGTCGGCCCGGACATGGCCGTCCCAGCGAGGGTGAGCCGAGGACGAGCTGAGAGCGGGCCGTGCTCCCTGGTGGAGTTTTTTTTTTTTTTTTTTTGCCCCCGTGGTTCCTCTTGGCCGACTCGCAGCCCCGGGCGTGAATATTAAATTAAAAAAAACAACCCTCCCCTGACTTCAGACCTCAGAAGTCTCATCAAGGCAGCGCTGCAGATCCGGGACTTTGCATGACTCCGTCCCCTCCTCGGCCTCAGCCCCGCCCCTCAACATCTCCGGTGCCCAGGAGCCCTGGTGGGTTCGTTGTTTCTTAAAGGGCATGGTCCTCGCTGATGCGGCCCAGTTTAGCCCATTAGCCGCGCTGAATGGTGTTAATACGCCGCATAGCTCATTGTAATGGTGTCATTTCTGAGCGCGGCGAGGACAAGGGCGTTCGCCGGGATATTTCTAAGCACCGGCCCACGGCCACTGCAGATGTTCGCCCCCGAGAGGCCCAGCCGGTAATCACACGGCGGCTCGTGCTTTTTGCGGTTTTGATACAGTCAGCTGAGAGAGGGGGAGAGAGAGAGAGAGAGCTTTAAATATTCTTTCTCTTTTTTTTGCCCTTGTCCTCTCAGTCTTAATTTCTCCTCCACTCTATCTTCCCTCTCGCTGTCGCTCCCTCTGCCTTAATCCCTTTCTCAGTGCCTCCCTCCATTTCTAATTTTGCATTTTCCATCTGTTTTCTCTCCCGTCACGCACACCCTGCAGTTTTATTTTACCCTCTTTCTCTTTTTTTGGTATTTATTCATTGTCTGTGCAACTTCCATCACTGGCAGTCCTTGGCCACCGCCGCAGATTAACCCCAACTGCACCCTGAGTGTTCGATCCCTGCAGCTTAGCAGCCGATGTTTGCATCTGAAAAAATTAAGTCATAGATCTAGAATTCAAAAGACTTGGCAATATCTTTTACTGGCACAGATTGTTATGTCCTGCCTTTATGCAGATTCCATCTGCTGCCGTCAGATGTTGCTTTAAAAACGTGCAAATAGATATCTTTCAAATACAAACTGCTGCAAATGGACTCAAAATAACATCCCGCGTGTCAAGGAAACGGCAAAATTAAAAAATACTTGACATTCTCTGCTTGCGCGCGAGCAAAACATATCAGGCTATTGAATTTGCACGACTGGCCTCAAACTCACGGCGCCCCCTTTCAGGCGGACGCGGCGTCGGACAAAGAGCTGTGCGAGGCGCTGCGCGTCAAGTTGGACCGGATGAAGAGCGAATGCGATAAGCTGGCGACGCAACTTAGCACAAGAGAGGAGACGCACGCGCTGCTCCTCAGGAAGTACCAGCTGCTCAAGCAGGAACTGCACGATGGGGTAAGTAAGCCACACGTCTTCCACCTCGGGCCTGTTTTTTTTTTTTTTTTTCTTGCAAAACTTGGTGACTGGTGTCTCACGGAAACTTCCAGTGGACGTGCCGAAACGCAGCTGGGCTCTGGCTTAAGTTTCTCAAAAATCTGATCCCGATTAATTCTGACAGACCAAAAATGGTTTGACAAACTGTGCAGACATGATTGGGCTGAGCTGTACTGAAGAGTTCCATTTTCACCAGTAAATTTGGGGAGCTAGTATAGAAAGCGCTCACCAATCAAGGCAGAGTCACATCTGTGTTTTCCAGTCATTGACTTAACCTCACCGAAAGGATGTTGTCATGGGCTTTATAAATAAAGTACATTTACACTTACATTTACATTAACTTCCTGCCTGAACGATTCCCCCTGCTGCGATCGACGCGGTTGCAACGCTTACAGCGTGACCAATGAAACGGCCGCGTATTTTTCCAAAGCGCCCGGTGTGAACGGTGTGCACATTGACTTTAATGGCCGCGCTCTGCTGCGGAGCCGCGCCGCAGTCGCTTTTGGTTTGAATTT
Source organism: Nelusetta ayraudi (assembly GCF_046127955.1). Classification (NCBI taxonomy): domain Eukaryota; kingdom Metazoa; phylum Chordata; class Actinopteri; order Tetraodontiformes; family Monacanthidae; genus Nelusetta; species Nelusetta ayraudi. The sequence goes on along the minus strand of NW_027466150.1, from coordinate 1,413,153 downwards.
GGCGGCCGTGGACAAGATGGTTAAAAGGTCTCTTATCGTGCAAAGTTCAATTCACCAATGCTTTTGGGTCTCTAATCTGTCATTGAACTGCCCAGGGAACTGGGAAAGTTCATCTTTGACTCTGCTCTGCTTTCCGGGAGACACGTGCTAGAACACCCAGTTCTGTAAATCACCTCTTTGTGATGTCATACTAAAAGAAATACAGTGCTGCTTGCTGCAGAACTTGAGAGTTTTTTTTTTGTTTTTTTTTAAGATAAAGATAATCAATTGTGTGAAGCTGCTCCACTGGAGTCCAGGATGGGAAATAAATCTCAGAAAAAGGGGGAATTATTGAACCTTTAATCGCTGCTCTTCTTTTCTTTGAAAATTGAGGGTCGTCTTTAGAGGTCGTGTGATTGGCTTGAAAGGGGAGAGTGTTGCTAAATCAGCGCCTTTCTTTTGTTTTTTTGTTTTTCAACGAAAGCTTTATCAATAGATGTTTTACAGCAGCAGATGAAGTACTGAGGCCCCTGCTGGCCCCTCTGACAGACCACTGACAAGTTGCGCGAGCCTCTCTCGGGAGGAGGAGGGCGTGACCGTTCATCGATTTTAAAAATCAGTCGAACGGAGAAAGAGGGGCCTCTTATTAACGGAACACAGGCGCTTTATTTTCCCGCCGACGGGATAATGATCCACGGTCGCTGACCACTGCTGATCGGTCGCTTCCTGCGCTCCGGACGTATTGATTGGTAGCCGCGTCCTGGTGTGTGTGTGCGCGCGCATATCTGTCCCTCTGAACCCACCTGCGTTTCTCTCCTCCTTTATCACCTGTTTTGTTGGGACTCTTCATTCCTCCCCTCCACACTCTCTCTGCTCGTCCGGCTACTCTCCTTCTCTTTGGCTGTTTGCGAGGCCCTCTCGCTGACACCTAGATTGTAACACTTGAGTGTTCCAAAAAAGCAGAGAAGTCAAGCACATCCATTAAATAGGTGCTGGACTGAAAATGAATCACAAGTAGATAAAGAAAAAGAAGCCACCACACACTTCTGCTCCCTCTATGTCCATTTATTTCGCACATCCAAATAGTGGTAAGTCACATGATCAGGGAAATATATCACCTGTAAAAAAAAACACAGTGATAAGTAGAAATAGAAATGGTAAATATTCACATATGCACAACAATACATCAAAAGACAACATATGCACAACAATACATCAAAAGACAACATATGCACAACAATACATCAAAAGACAATAAATGAATTCTTATATATACAAAGAACTCCAAACCAGATAAAGACACATCAGGCCTACTGGCCATCATATAAATCAAGTTAAAGATGGAGGCGCCTCTTAATATTTTATTAGTAGGATGGCTAATTTAAACATTTTCAAGGTTAATACTTTTAATTTTTAAATTTTTGATTTTTTTTTTACATTTAACCAAATTTTAAAGTTAAAGTTAAAAAATGTAATCTGATATATCCTTGGATAGGACAAAAATACCCACAATACGCATGGACTCAAGTAATACAGAAACATAAATTAACTAAATAAATGCACATACAGGGAGCAGAAGTGTGCCGTCTCTTCTTTTTTCTTTAGATACTAAGTGTTCCCAAACTCCTCTGCTTCCTCCGTATGGGAGGGAAAAAAACCCACCCGGCTGTAATGAGTGTCCTCACACTGCGAGTTCTAAATGACCCACCTGCAAACGGCGGCGGCGAGCGCCAATTTGCAGCCGCCGCGCCGCGATCCCCCCCCCCAGCCCCAGCCGCACCCCCACCAGCTCAGGCCGTCTGCCGTCCTCCGCAGGTCAGGGCGGCCGAGCGCCGCCGCGCCTCTGAGTCAGAGCTCGTTAAGCTGGAGGAGAAGGTCTTGCACATGGAGGCCGGGCAGGAAGCCGTCTTCACCTCCGTGGGGGAGGAATTGGATGCCGCCTGTCGCAGCCTGGCCGGGGACGGCCACGACAAACTGGAGGTACGTTCATTTTTTTCTTTTTCTGACCGTGAATTTGCTCGCTTCGTACATCCGTGCCGTTATCAACTCCCCAAAAAAAATCCCGCCAGGAAAAAAGGAAATGCCTCATGTACCAAAATCGTACATCATCCACCTGCCACCCGCCAAAAGAAATGTTTTATTTTTACGGCGCCTCCGCGGTTGGCTGGGAGCGATATTGCGTCTTAAATTATGCCAGGTTGCTCCGTCTCCGTGGCTGATTTCTTTATTGTCTGTTATTGATGCATGAGTGTTTTCTCAAATGATTAAAGAGGCGGATTTTGGGACTTTTGCAAAAAACTTTCTTTGTGTGTGTTGGTTTGCCACGGATGCAATTAAAATGTATGCAAAGAGAAGCCAAATCTTTGAGCAACAGCAGAATTCATCTTTTGGCACCTAGAAATAATATACTCGCTAGCTGTACGTCCGCTCCGGTTTGTACTATTTGCATAAGAAGTTTGATTAGTCTCAGATTCTGACCAATTGGACCTAATGGTGAGACGGTTTATAAAGAAGTCCATCTTTATTGCTTCTATTGCTTAAAGCTGTGCATGTCAACTTGAGGGCAGTAATCTGACGCTTCTTTGTAGCCGCCTTGTTTTCGTCTCCTACCAAATTCGTCAGTAGCTGTGTGACCCCGTACGTCACATCCGCTAACGTGTAAATGTAAATGCGAACGGTGTTTCCATGACACGTTTGCGATATACATCTATATTGATATGTCTGAAAAACCACCTCATGAGAGCGTAAAAACCTTTTAGCGATATTTGAGAGGTTTTTCAAAGTTTAGGCATTTCCATTACCAGTTTTTTAGCGCGATATTTAGGTTTTGTGCAATTCTAGGGGTAATGGAAACACAGCTAGAGTCGAACAAAGCAACAATTTTATCCTGAACAAAAGAACATTTTTTGCGGGAAGCTGTCAATAGAGGGCTAAGTAGGCTTTCATGATTATTTTTTTTCTAGACAGGTGAGGCTGCTGAATTATTAATGATGAAAAAGAAAGATCCCAACATTGGGTAATGCAAGACGTTTGGGATTCAGTGTTTGTAAGCCGCTCTAACTTGCGTGAGAGTCTGCACATCTTAAAATCGAGGCCAAAGTCTCTGCAGATGGGAGATAGCAGCGGATCTAATCTCTGCCATTCCTTTAATACAGCTTCATGAGTTTTATAATTAGCTGCCGACTTTAGAATGCAGCAATGTGCGACAATTCTCTTGTCGCACAAGCAGTTAGGTTTTCCTCTTGTACTTGTTGACTTGGTTCTTTGGGTCTCATTTCTTGGGACTCTGGACTGTTCAATGCTCTGTTCTGTAGACAAAACCTGCCCCCATACCGCCGCACGGTAACGTGCTCGCCACCTCAACCCATTTTCACACTCGCCTTGTGCTCATCATAAAGACCGTTTGGGTGCAAGTCAAAGCTCCTGCTGACAAATGCTGATGTTTAAGTGAAGTCCCCCTCTGCCTCTCCAGGCTAATGAGCCCCAGCTGGATCCCATCTCCTTGTATGGATTTCTTCAGTCTGTGTGCAGGTGGGTGGGCAGGCGGGCGAGCGAACGCCTCGCCTCATCTGTAATCTGTCATGTTGGGAAGAAGTCAAACCCGCGAATGAAAGGCCTAACGAGGGGAATCGGTAATTAACAGTTTGGAGCTGCGTCAGGTCGTTCCCCTCACTCTTCGGCACGGGGCTCTAATGCAGCAAGTTGTGCGACGCTGAACCGCACAAAAAGTTGGAAGGGAAACTTTTCCCAACTCTCACTCAGTTGTACTGTCAGCTGTTTTACAGGCGTTTTATTTTTGTAATGCGGTCTGTGGGGGAAAAAAATGCTTTTTGGACCATTTTTGACTGCAGTACCTTGAGTGGCCACTGGAAAATAATAGCCACGCCACCATATCACCATACAGCCGCTATTCAGACAAGCAAGCGGCAGGCATTTGGATTCCGTCCGCGCCGGCGTCTCTTTGCGTTCAACCTGATTCACTCGTTCAGCTCTCAGCCTACTTGTTGACGTTCTTTTTTTCCTCATTCCAACAGTTTCACCTTCCTTTTTGTCTGCCTCGGCGCCGAGCAGCCTTTGATGGTACCGGGTGGGCGGAGGGGCTGGGAAAAGAGAGCGAGAGGCACGTTTCATCCTCCCACGCGGGCTCGAGCTCCGCCGTGCGATGTTCGCTCGCCTGGGCGAGGACCTCAAAGTGCCGCCGCCGCCGCCGCCGCCGCCGCCTGCTCGGGACTTTCGTTCTCGCTTGGATCCAATTTTTGAGTGACGTGTGGGGTGGGATGGATGAGTGGGGAGGTTGTTGTTTGCCAGGGAGCAGGCCGGAAAAAAAATAAAATAATAAATAAAATCCTGCTGTCTAACCTTCCATGTCAGTGGATCATGTGTAAGAAACGCTGGCAGTCAGGGAAACATGAGAAAACCTCCGTCCCTTCAGTGCCGCATCTTCATGCCTTCTGGCCGTGGTTTTTTTTTCTTCTTCTTTGTATATGTGAGGCGGTTTGCTTTGCCTATTTCACAATCAACAGGGTGCCGGCATTTATTTTCCGAATCCATTTGCACAAAATGGCTCAGAGGTAGAAAAGACATGGCAACTGTGGAAGATTTAAAAAAACAAAAAAAACAACAACATAGAATTCAGTTTGGAGCTGAAAGGCTGAAATGTGATGAATAGGTTTTACCATTAATTAAGTAGTGCCCGGCAACCAGGGGAACAATTAGAGGCGGCTATTCTTTCCGGTCAGGGGTTTGAGTCAAAATTCGAGGCTGAGCCAGAAAGAACAAAGAATGTTTCAAAGTTAGGCAGCCAATATAGATTATCACCACTCCTTTAAAGCCAATACAGGTTATTAACATCAATTTAAAGCCGATACAGAATATTACTATATTATATATAATATATATGTATTTTTCTGAACAACAAAATAAAATAAAAAAAATATGAAAAGAATGGTTTGTATGCTGGTTCGGGGCGATTTCTTTCTTTTTGTAGACAGAGCTAATGGGCAAAAATGTTGGACGGAAACAGGTTTGTCGAATAAACTCTGGCAAAGCGTTCCGCGGCCGATGCTCGCTGACCTACACGAGTAATTACAGCTCGGCCAGCTGGCAGCGATTCCTCAGCCGAATGAATAATACACTATTTTAAAGGAGTTCAACTTTAATTATACAAACCAAGTTGTCGTCTCTACAAATTCTCTCATCATTGACATGCGTTACTAATCTCTACGCATGATTTAGTTTAACAGTGTCCTCTAACAGTAACCGCTCCTTTAGTTTGTTTTATTTTGCTAGCATGAACCTGAGCTGACGGCCCAGCGGCACCTGGCCAATAATTCCCTCCATCCTTAAGTTCCTCACACCAGGACCGAATTTGCGAGGCGAATATTTGCCTTAAAAAAAAACCAAAAACCAGAAACCAAACTCTTCCACACTACCAGCTAATTTCCACGGAGCAAAAAAAAAAAAAAAAATAGCATTTTCGCGCTGTTTATTCGCGTTGCTTCGCCTATTGCCCGGTGTGTGATTTTCTATATTCTCGTAACGAGGAAAGGCAAAAGTGTGAACGCTCGAAATGCTAACAACGCTAGCGGGAGTTTTCTGCCTTCAGACTAGCAGCCGAGCGTGCGCGCACGAAGCGGAAGCGCGGGACTTCCCGTCGCCCTCGTTCCTCGATTCGCAGCGACTCTTTAATTTATTTTTAACACGCCTCGCCGTGCTTCCTTCTAATGCACCGCGAACAGACGGCGGCACGCTCGCGCTGCGGCGCTGTGATCCGTCAGTAGCTGAGTAGCTGAGACGTGCTGCACTGCAAGAGCTGCCTCTTCACAGGAAGGGCATTATTTGAAGGGGTTTTTTATGGTGTAGGTATTTATGCTATGCCGGCGGCTGCGCTTCAGTTTCATGTATTTCATTTGAAAGTTTCACCGTCGTTGGTGCTGCACGTTTGGCAGGTGAAACCGCGAAGTTGAGCTTTTGGAAATGTATTTTCTTCTCTTTGAATGAGAAGTTGCCACCACAGCTTTTCACATTTTTTTGGGGGGGGGGGGGGGGGCGGGCGGGATGATGTTGTTTGCCAATTTACTTTGACATACTTCTCTAACATGACAGAAACGTAAAAAGTATGTTTGCCATTTTAATGAATTTTTTATGTATCATAAAATCAATGCCTGGCTTTTGGAATCACATCGGACATGAAAAATATTAGATTACTGCATCCTCAACTGATATTGGAGTGACACCCCTCCCAAGTCCGTACTTAATACTGAAGGGAATATTCAGTTAATCTTTTATATATATATACATTTGAAAACAGGTGAGCTTCAATGAGACGCGCTATTATTGGCATGCACACATGTTGTCTAATAAGGCACAGATGGAAATATTAGCCTCTGGTAAATATTCCATATCGGAGTTAGCTGACGCACTCTCAGGGAGCTCTGTCGAGTTATTTTGATGTTTATCTTTGAGTTTTCTGCTGTCTGCAGAACCTGTTTTCACCTCCTGACTGTGTGTGTGTGTGTGTGCGCGTGTGTGCATGTGCGTGTGTGTGTGTGTGTGTGTGTGTGTGGATGTCTGTGTGTGCACAATCTGTGTGTGCGCGTGCATGAGCTTGTGAGTGTTTGTCAGCAGTCATTAGAAGTGAAAAGACAGACACAGTGCTTCTGGTGCTGACAAGCTCATCTCCCCCTGCTCTGCTCATAGTGTGTGTGTGTGTGTGTGTGTGTGTGTGTGTGTGTGTGTGTGTGTGTGTGTGTGTGTGTGTCACAGGGTGTCTTAACACATGCACAGACCAATTTAAACTGGCAGGAGCAAGTCTGTCCAAAAGTTAAGAGTTTGTCAGGATGCTGTTTTTCTGATTTTCAGCCTCTTTGCCCTCCACTTTTTCTAAAATGTCAGGTTCCCCCCCCCCCCCCCCCTCCTTGCAATGTTATGTAACTCTGTGATTGTTCTCATCTATTTTTATGTCCAAGTATGTGCAGCTCACTCTACATTCATCGAATCCCCAACTGCGGAATGTGTCAGCACTTCACAGTGCCCCCCCCCCCCCTTTACATCAACAATGCAATTGCAGCTTTTCTTTTGAATTAATCTCCTCTCTTCTGTTCCAGGCGATCTCCCAGAAACCTGGATTAGCAAAAGACCCACATCGTTGGCTCGCGGAGACAAAGGTACGATGATTACGCCAACCGGCTCCGGCTCCGGCTTTCCAACGCAATTCTGCGAGTGACGAAAAACGAGATTAAGCAACGCGGCAGCCTCACCAGGAACGTCGGGCTCGTTTCAAGGCCCACACTCCAGAGAAGATTAATCAAAGGCACAATGGCTCATCCCCGTTTTGTTTTTCCTGCGTTCCAAACAACATTTTTTTTTACGTCGCAGGAAATATGACTCACTGCCGAGGAAATCTGCTCTGCTCTGGCCGTAATGGAACTTGTGAGGTTGACGGATTTGCTGGGGAATTTTGCTTCGTGTTCATTTGGAGGAAAATTGTCAAATTGCACAGCGCCCTCACCGGTTCACGCCCTCTGCTTTATCTCCCTTCCTCTCAGCCTGCAGCATTGCGCTTATTATGATGAGCTGCTCCGCTGACAATCTGCAGGGTTTTTATTTTATTTTATTTTATTTTATTTCTTCAAATTTATACATTTGAAAAACTGAGAATTTAAACTCTTCTCAGTTTCTGTTCCGCAGACCAATCGGTTCATGTTTGGCATTGGGATAATTGCATTCCGAAGGGCAACGCAATAACAGCGGTGGCGTTGATGAACTGTGCTGAGCCGGAATGTTTGTGTAAAATGTTTGTCACCGTAAAGTATATCTGGTGTCAGAAAGCCTCCAACGCTGCTTGCGGTTACAAGAACGTAAAAAGTCAAGTACCCAAAAAAGGATAATCGGCTTCCGCATTTGTGCTTTTTCTGCTGGTAAAAACTAAAAACGTTGGCTTGTTTATCGCATTTTGTGCCGCAATCTTTTGAATTTGCTCAACCGCTCCTCGATGATCGTGATGATGTTGCTTGTGCCCGTCGCACTCACTTATTTTTCACTTTTTTTTTTGGGGCCGTTTCCACTTCACCAGATTGCACAGAACTAGACGAAATAACGATTCAATTTCCTGTTCAGGGCCCCCCCCCCCCTCTCTTTTAAGCAGCAGGAAAAATTAACATGAAAGAGTTCTGCCTCACGAGGGAAAACCGAATTCCCCAGTGGTTTTCCTCTTACGGCACAGTTTCTTGTGGATTAAGATGATGTCTTTGGCATTAATTAGCGTGCACTCGTCAGAAAGCCAGTTACTGCACAACACAATGTCTTTAGTGAATCATCCTCGTACTGGGTTTTAAAAAAAAAGGAGAAAAAAAAAGAGTCCTTTGAGAAGAAATTTCATCTATTTCCTGCTCACCACTGTGTTGACGGAGGCTCTGCTGGCAGTTTTTAATCCCCGCAACCATCCTGGAGTTTCACACAGGGAAAGAATTCCACCAGTTGTAGGTACAATGGAAGGAAGCCTATGATGGCCATATACTCAACTGTAGTAAAAGCCAAACTAAGTCTATAAATTACCGACTGTGTGACGTCGTCCGAGTGGCCAGAAAACTCAGCAGTCTATTATTTTATAATATTAATAAGAAAATCAGGGAATGCCGGAACCTAGTGATTGTCGCTCATGGCTCACAAAGCCGACACACATGGTGGGATATGCAGTTTGTGTTCAATGTGCACTTGAAAGCATCGCAGTTCGCCACCATCAGGTTCACCTGTTTTTAACCTTTCACTTTAAAGGTCCAGTGTGTAAAATTTTTAAGGAAGCCCGCCTGATAGCACCGTGTCTATTGTGTATTGCACTGCGAATATACACTTTCATTAATGTAGTTATGTGCAGTATGTTGAGCTTTCACCAATACAAAAATCATAATTCAAGCCAAATGTTACACACTGGACCTTTAAGACTTTGGACTTTAAGACCTTTTTAGACCTTGTTGCCTTCACTGCCAGTAATCGAGTCATCTGTTGTTGTCTTCATGTTTGTTTTGGACCGCCCAGACCAAGGTGCGCTGGCTGTGCCAGGAGGTCCAGGAGAACGGTCGGAGGGAGCAGCGCCTCAGGAGGCAGCACCAGCAGACCCGGGATCAGCTCAAGGCGCTCAGGCAGAGCCGCGACTCGGAGCACGCGGCGCTCACGCAGCGGCTGGACCAGCAGGAGAAGCTGCTGCAGTCCCTCAGCGCCGAGAAAAGAGGTACACGAGCACTTTAGAAGAATGGGAAGAGAAAAAAAGAATCAAACACACATACACACCAAACAAAAGAAAGAAACACTCGTGTTTATTTGTTTTTTTGCCACGAAGCATCAGGTGAGAAGGCGGTGCCGCGTGTTATGTATTACGCGTGGGTGGACTCTCTTTACCCCCCACCTCCCATGCTTTTTAACAGTTGCACTAACGCCATCAAAGCGTGCCAGTGAGTCATACCAACACCAAGTATAGCGTGCTCGAGACTAATCAGACAGTGTGTTCTTTATTAAGCGGCCAATTCCAGAGAAACAAAACGTTGGATTCTAAATCCTCTGATGTCCGCTTCTGTGCAATTCACAATGACGTGGAACCTACTTTCTCTCTCTCTCTCTCTCTCTCTCTCTCTCTCTCGCTCGCTCTCTCTAATGCCGCCTGCTTTTAAATGTACATATTCCACTAGACTGTCAGATGTCTTTGCTTTTAATTAATGCAGCCTACTCGGATACGGATATATCTTTTTTTTATTTGAATGCTCCTCATTTATTTTTAATTGCCATGTCATTAAAAGCAGCGGCTAATGCACCGCTGGAGTGTTCCTAATGCATTTCAAGGCTGCCGCCTCTGATGGCCGTCTGTCACCGTGCTGTCTGATTCATTCTCGGGTGGTTCCGATAAAAAGAAAGAAAATCAAAAAAAATGAATCCTGCTCATGAATAATCCCTTTGTTAAAAGCGCAGCCCCATCCCTGTGTTTGTGAACTTTGCTCCTTCCCCAAAATCTAGCCTGATGTCTTCGGTTCTAATTTGCTGTCGGACTCAAACTCCCCCACTAATGAGCTCTAACCACCAGCCGAGGAACAACTTGTATTTATTTTTTTTTTTTGCCTCCCCCGGCCCCCTCATTTGCACGGTACAAACAAAACGGGCCTCGTTTACGAGCCATTAGGAAGCGGACGAGAGGCTTGAAGAAAGACGGAACACCTGCGCGCAGGGGAGCGAGTCCGCGTGTTGAGTCGTTTCTCTCTTTGCCCCCCACCCACCCCACTTTCTGCCGCCGAAGTTGTATCGCATTATTTCTGATAAGCTATCAGATGATCCAGGCACCGCCCCGCACCTTCCTCCCCTTTGCAGAAAGCGACTGACTCGCTCCGTCTTAAGACCCAATCAGCCGGCTGACAGCGGCTGCCTCCCTCCGTCGAGGCACCGCGGGGCAGGGAGCGCAGATACGGTCTCTGTCGTAATTAGACCTGAGAGTAATCCACGTGCCAAAAATAAAACAGATGCCGCGATCTGGATCCATTCGAACCCCCTCCCCCTCCCCGAAGGCGTGCGGAATTAAGATTTGTATCGCGCGCTCGCGCTTTGAACGCCTCGTGCAGAGCGGGCGAGGACGCAGCAGCAGCTCCTGTCACAACGTCGTAAAGATAAACTCTTTAGACGCGTCTGCATCACCGCTGCTCCTTCCACCTTGCAGAATGTAAATCAATTTACACTTTGCCTCGTTCCGCCCCGGTTCTCTTCAATTGTTTCCGCGCTATTTCCCGACTCATGCCGGGTTGCTGTTGTTGTTGTTGTTCGTCGCTCTATACGGTTTATTTTTCTCTTTTTGGACGACTTTGTCTGCCCATCTCAGCAGATTAGCTAATGACAATGCTCAGCGCGGCGCCCTTTCTGTGCCACGCGCAGTAATTGTCATTTAGTGAATTTATTGCCATCAGATTAAGGTTGCGCCCCCTGCTTCCTTCCAGTGGAACAATGGGCTCGCTGGGCATCTGCTCTGAAAAATGCAGACTTTTGGATTGTAATTTATTTATTTATTTTTGTGAGCGTGCGCGTTTGTCTCTGAATGCAATGTCGATAAGTTTAGTGTACATTTTTCTTTATATTTTCGACCAGTATGTTTTGCAGATAAGAAGCTCCCCCCCTAGAAAACATCACCATATGTAAATTATGAAAGAGCTATGCTGAACTGAAACAGTGAAAGTGCGACATTGGAAAGGTCTCTGATAGGTCTGTATGCTAAATAAAAGATAAAATATGAATAAATTTAAACTTTTTCTGCTCGATAGTTGAAGTTGACATATTGCGAATCATTTCCTCTAACAGCACTCTGTGTTTCTGGCTTCCACCTGGCTTCCACTCAACTAACCAGAAGTGAGAAAAGTTCATCCTTCACTTCTTATGTTGCTGTGTTATAATGTAGGCTAAGACACACAGTTCTGGAAACGGACCCTATGTGATGTCACAGAGGGCCTCAGAGGTGAGTGGCCACTTCACCAAACAGGTGCTGGCTCCGCCCACTGAGACGGTCTACGAAAATAAGGCGAAATAAGCCATTTTCTAGAGAACAACTAGAGCAGTCGTAGTAAATCCAGATTGTTGCTACTCCTGCCAGCTATTCCTGTAATTTGGGGCTGACTTGAAAGTGTGCAATTTCACTATGTTCGCAAATAAGAAAAATCAGCACTTCTTTAAAGTGGCAAAATTACAAAACTGTAAATTTTGGTTCCTTGAATTTTTTTTTTTAAATTGAGGTACATGTAAGAGCACAACATAAACGGTCCTATTTTCCACTGGCTACAGTTATGGAATCAACACTCACATTTGTCTCTTCAGTTCTGTAATGCACTTTATTTAATGCACCATAAACCGGGGGGATTTCGGTCAAGGCGGTGATTGCGAGTAGAGGCTCAGCCCAAATCAGCGCTGCTTGCAGCTTCAATCAACTCCTAAACAACAAACAGCAGCAGTTTTGTTAATTATCTTAACAGCGAGGTGTGTTGGCGTGCAGGGGAAAAGAAACACTTGCAATCACTGCGGCTCCCCCTTGTCTTGCTTCATTTCAACTGGTCAAACAGCAACAGGCAAACTAAGAAACAAACAACATTTAATGTTAAACGACGTCGATCAGTTAGAAGTGAAATAAGACAAAGACACAATGAACGTGAATTTCATTCATGCCTGATTCGTCAGGCAAGTTCTCTTGCAATCGATAAACTGCTGGTTAGAAACCGGCATGAATTCACGGAGTTGAATCTCACCCACCGTCTCCTGTTGCCGTTTCTTTCAGAGCTGCTGGACCGGAGTCGCAGGAAGGAGGAGGAGATGAGGAGCCTTCAGGTTGGCGTCTTCCTCGTCGCCGTTGCCGCGTGTTTTGCCGGCGCAAATGATAAATAGTAGATTTCTCGCGTCCCTGCTGCCAGATGGAGACAGCTGGCGCGACTTAATGTTTACTCACACTGCCTCTCAGATTCCTCCTCTGCGTTGCGTATCTGCAGGGTTTATTTATTTATTCATATATATATATATACATATATATTTGTGTATTTTCATAATTTCCCCCTCCCTGCGTAAACTGCTGCGTTCCGAGCCGCAAAGAACAAAGACGCGAAGGCCACCAGCTCGCCTTCCATCTCTTTGTCTCTCTCTGCCTCTTCCCACCCGTACACCTGCGAGCGTACAACGTATTTGCGCTGGACGATGGTCCCCCCCCCCACCCACCTGCGCCTGTAACCACCTGCCAGCGCTCGCGTGCAATTAATCAGGCCCCTCAGTCCCATCCGAGCTTTTAATTATGAAGGATGAAGGTGCTGGGGGAGGGGGAGGAGGGTGCGGGGGGGGTAGAGACAGTCAGATTAGGGGATGGCGAGAAGACGTTGGCGGGAACCAAATCGTCATTACGTGGGGGAGGCGGGGGAGGGGTGGACAGGGAGCAGGTGTGGGTTTGAGTGGCAGATAAGAGGCGCAGCATCACTTATGCATTGTTAGAGAGGGGACATCAGTCAGTCGGTGGATGACTGCCGAAGTGTTGTGTGTGTGTGTGTGCGTGTTTCCGCTCCCTCCGAACCCACCTGCGTTTCTCTCCTCCTTTGTCACCTGTTTTGTTGGGACTCTTCATTCCTCTCCTCTGTGGCAGTTCTCTCTCTCTCTCTCTCTCTCTCTCTCTCTCTCTCTCTCCCGCTCCCGCTCGTCCGGCTTTTCTCCCGCTCCGCTCGTCTGCGTTTCCGAAGCTCAGGAACGGACGACAGGTTGTGTTTGTCAAACTTGTGTTACAGCGCTGTGCCTCCATCTTTCTTTCCTGTAATCCTGAGGCTATTGTATTTTTTTTTTTCTATGTCACAGCAGCTGCAGAGATTTTTATTGATTCAAAGCGCAAAGACGTCTCTATGAATGCTGTGTGTGCGTTTGTGTGTGTGAGAGGAGAATTATAACGTTTTGCTGTTTTGTTTTTTTTTGTTCCCTTCCAGGATCATGTGTTTGATCTGGAGACGGTAGGTTTTTTTTTTATATTCCTTCACTTGAAACAGTTGATAGAAGTCAGTGGGGGGAAAAAAAGAAATAAAATAAATTGCGTATGTTCATGATTGATTGCTTGACAAAGGAAAACAGGCCAGATGGAACTTATCTCACACTTCCATCAGGGGGTAAAGAGCCTTCAATGAAGGCGACCAATCAGAACTGGCACTGGCCGAAAAAGTCGCTAAATCTGGAGGCTTTCTATCAGTACAAAGACCAACAATGGCGGCGCCTGCTGTCAAGCTATTACTTCTTTCCTTCCCCACTCCTGCCAAAGCCAGTCCTGAGTGAAGTGAGTTTGCACACCCAAATCTGCATACCTCATCTACCTTCTTCTTTGTTGGTTTATTTGAAGACGCGAGCAGTCACCACAGATTGTAACCGCAGACTCTGCCCGGTCTCTTTGCCCCCCCCCCCCCCCCAGACCGACAGAAGGTCGGCAACGATCGCCGACGTCAAGGCCGAGAGGCGTGTTGGCGGTGATAAGTCTCGCTGATGGGGTGAAGACCCCTGAGCTGCGCCCATCGACCTCCATCAGCCTTCACATCCGCACGCCGGCCGCCGACCCCTCTTAATCAGCCGCCTCGTTTCGGCCTGAAATTATTAAGCTCCGCGTAATGGTTTTATTGACCTGCGTGCCTTTTTTTTTTATTTTAATTTTTTGCTTGTTTTCACTCGTCTCTAAAGGGGAAAAACATGGATGAAGCTGAAGTCCAATGCAAAGAGGCCCAGCTGGCACAATGACATAGTTTGTTTGTTTTTGCCAGTTTTGACAATTTGGTTTGACATTTTATTTAGCAATTAGGGTTTGGAGAGAGAATTCAAAACGACAGTTGCACACTTTAAAAAAAAAAAGAAAAAGAAAAAAAAAAAAAGGCTTTTAGCCAGTAGAACAATTTAGAGTTTGATGTCGAAAGCCTCTGAAATTAGTTTTGCGCAAAAAACGCTTCCGTCTGACAGCGTGTCTCTTATTGTGGAGGCTCAAAGCACATTGTTATTGTATAGAAGATGTTAATTTAGATATACATTTTTTTATAAATACCTTGTTAAGGCCCGCAAAAAGCAATTAGGAGCAGGAACCCGGTCAGCCGTGCAGCTCGCCGCCGTTCTTTTCATGTCGGGGGAACCTTCTGCAACGGATTGTCTCAGACATATTAGAGTATTAACGCAATGATAACGAGTGAGAGAGAATCTTCACGATAAGACGACCCCTCGTCACCCCACCTCCTCCGCTTTGCTTTTACAGACCCGGAAGTTCTTTGCAATTAGCTTGCAACGCTCTTGTCTATTTTAATTCCTCTCGCGGCGGCCCGAAAGCCTTAAAGCCGAGACCACCGGAGCAGCTGACACACGTCTGACCACACCGCCGCCTCCGTAATCCACTGCGTCCCGCTGCTGATCCATATCCTCCCATCGATCTGCGCTCCTTCCAGGTCAATAAACTGTCACTTCTCGCGACGCCTCCAAGGCTGAACGGCCGCGTGACTGTCAAGCGCCGCGCTAAAGGGCAACAGCTGAGCTTTTTCGCAAAGGAACGAGTTTGTCTTTGCAAACAGTGTAGAAATTTGCTCGTCCAAAAGAATCTGGCCCTAAAATATTGCTTGTATCCTTGAAATATATTGATTTTTTTCAGTGCCCCCTAGCAGCACTGGCACGGAGGCACCGGTTTACTCTCAATTATCTGAAGCGCACACACCGGCACGTAATTCCATCTAGAAATGCTAACAAAGCAAGGCACTTTCAATAATGTAAGAAATTTGTTTTAAGGAGGTCTAGCATTCGTCTGGCCTCGAAACCTGCGCGGATGTGCAATTTTAAAAACCAAACTGAAGGCCGCGAGTAAGCAGGACGACTGAGCAGCCTTTAGTTTTCAGCCGCGCTGGGTAGTCGGTAGAAGAGAGGAGGAAGAAAGACACGGCAGAGGAGAGGAGCGGAGAGGCCGAGTCTCCTGGGGGACGATGATGTGGAATCTGAGCGTCTGACAGCCGAGAGAGGGCGAACACGCTCCCAGGGCAGCCAGTGGTCCGAGAGAGGCAGAGGGAGGCGAGCGTGAAAAGAGAGGGCGCGAGAGTGGCGAGAATGGAGAGGAAGGAAGCGGCGCCGCTCGGCCAGGTGTCGGTGCAGAGGAATAAAAAGCAGCGGCGGCGCTGGGCTGAGGAACGCGGCTGGTGTAAAAAAAAAAAAAAACACGGATCGCACCTGTGATGGTGCTGTGCTGAGCAGCCGAGGAAGGCCAGTGAAGAATGGGAGAGCCGAGGGAGGGAGCTCTGTTTTTATTACAAGAGCTCAATTAAAAGAAAGGAGCTTCACACTGCTCAGACTGTTCACACCTCACGTTGAAATAGAAGCAGACTGCGAACACAGCAACGGGTGTCAACTCTGGCTAATTCATTGTAGTGCCGCGATCGTGCTCGCCGCCTCAGCAGTGTCTTATTAGGGAGGAGGAAAAAGGTTTTTCAGTGAGAAGGAACGTTGACCGGCAGTCAAGTTGCTCCCGTTTCAAAGAGCCAGCAGAGAGCCTTTTCAATCTGTTGAGTCACCGTGGATTCCAAAACCGGTCCGCTTCCTTTTTTACGGGTAGAAAGGCAGAAGGTTGGCGGGTAGTGATGGGAGATAACATTTTTCAAATTCAATACGGTAATCAATATTTTTGGGATCAATATTGCAATATCGATATCAATCCACGTTTTCGTTTGTATATATATATTTTTTTTCAATAAATTCAAAGTCAAAAATCCTGAGACACACGTTAAAGAAAATGTTCAAAGTGCCATGAAATTTAAATATAAATCATAAATGTAAAGTTTGTAAAGTTTACAAATCTCATGTGCTGTTGGGTGCAAAGGGAAATTGCATAATTCTTGGATTTGATTGGCTCTTTGAAATGAATAGGACCAAGCTAAAACTAAACAAGGCTTAAAGGTTTTTATTTTAGCACAAGAGAGAATGTCCCCCCCCCCCACACACACACACACACACACCCTGGTTACAGTGTCTCAGGCTAAACCATGTGTTTGGTTTTCAGAACACAAAAGCAGCCTTGGACCACTTGGAGGCAATTCCGGAAAAGCAAGGTCTGATGGAGAACTTCAGAGATTTGGAGGTGCGTTCAACTTTCTGTCCTCAATCGTTTGTTGTTGTTTTTTTTGTTGCTCCTCGCGGCCCAGTTTAGACCCTTGGTGCTGACGCTCGCCTTTTTCTTTCTTTGTGTGTGTGTGTGTGTGTGTGTGTGTGTGTGTGTGTGTGTGTGTGTGTGTGTGTGTGTGTGTGTGTGTGTTTGGCCTTCAGCAATCGCAGCGGGAGAGGGAGCGAGTGGAGGAGCGCTACATCAAACACCGAGAGATTATCTGGGACCTGCAGTGGCAGCTGGACGAGTCCAAGCGCAAAGTGCAAGAGTACAGAGTACGACACCTTCACCTTTATAGACTCTTTTAAAAAAAAAAAAAAAAGTGCGGCCGCCACCGCCGCCGCTGGCCAGTCTCCCACGGCAACGCGGCCCACACCTTTTGCTATTTGCGTCGGTAATTGCTCCGCTTGTTCAAACACACGGCGGCTCGGATTGGCCGAGAGCCTTTCCTTTCCTACGGGCCCCCGGCTCGCCCACGCCGGCCGCAACTTATTTGCAACCGGTGTGAATACATGAATAATTTCACCAGCCATTACAGTAATGTGGATTGACAAGGGCGGGTGAGAAGGAAAGGGAAAAAAAAAAATAGAAAAACCCCAAGCAGCGGCGGCAACGTGCACTCAGACAAAACCCAATTTTTTTTTTTAGCCAGTCGCCGTTGATTAAGTCAGCCGTCACGCAGGCTGCCGACCCGTCGGGGGAGCCACCAGGACCACGTCGCCGTTGACGGCTGATTGCCATCAGCGTTTTGCCAGCCGCCCCTAAACAGCCGCACTGTCACTTTTAAAACGCTTTAATCTGCCGCGCGTTGCCAAACGGCCCCGGCGGTTGACTGGATAAGTGGCAATTACATCGCTATAATAGTCGCTGCCCACTTGCGGATCGTTAAAGGCATAAAAAATGGAAAAAGTAAAGAAGAGGCAGCAGAAGAAGGTGACCGGGCGGCTCGTCTTTGCAACGGCCTGCGGA
Source organism: Nelusetta ayraudi (assembly GCF_046127955.1). Classification (NCBI taxonomy): domain Eukaryota; kingdom Metazoa; phylum Chordata; class Actinopteri; order Tetraodontiformes; family Monacanthidae; genus Nelusetta; species Nelusetta ayraudi. The sequence continues at coordinate 1,395,560 of NW_027466150.1, read as the reverse complement.
TGCAAAAGTCAACAAACAAGTTGAGGTGTGATATTGGCTTTTTGCCATGGAAAACCGGAGCTTTTTAAACTCGCCGTTTTAAACACCGATGATCGATCTGCTCCCTTCGGGGGGGATGATTTGTGAGAGAAAACTGCTGAGGTGGAGCCGAAACCTGCTCTTTACGGGCAAGTGAAGATTTCAGCAGGGGCTTTTAGCGCACAGTAAAACCTGTAGAGAGGCAGAAAAGCGGAGCGACTGCGACTCCCTACAGCAAGGGGGCGCCAACACGGTGCCCGCAGCTACCAGGTTGCCCCAAAGGCCCACATGAGCTGAATCTAAAATTAAATTTTATCCATTGTTGATAATTATTAAAAGCTCATTAACACGATCCGTATCATTAATAATAATAATATACACTACCAGTCAATTAAATACCTAAATACTTGTTTGAGGTATTTCACACTTTTTTGTTTGTTTAATACATATTCCAGATGTGTTCATTCATAGTTTGGATGCCTTGAGTGACAAACCTACAATCTGCACGGTGTTTTTTCACCTCAGCAGCGTGATGAGAGTCACAGTAGCCTGCTAGCACGTGCTAATTAGCAGTTAAGCCTGGCGGGAAAGTTATTTTTGTTATCTGTCGAAGGATGAAAATGAGGGGATTTTTGGCATGTGAACCATGTTATCTTTTTTGGGCGGCGGGGGTGGGGGGGGGTGTCAATAATCGTGAATGTTCTAATGATTAGACTTTAAAAAAAAAAAAATGTGTGTATTTTGTGTGGCCTGCAGTACAAACCGCTTAGCTTATCGGCTTTGGTGAGTGCGCGCCGGCGCCACCCTGTGCCCTCAAGATCTAAAAACTATTTCCAAGTTTGCTCGTTAAAAGTCATCCTCTCCGTCGCCGCGTGGCTCTGTCCCTGCAGGACGAGAAGCTGGACGCCACATCCAGGAGCCGGAGACTGGCCGCGCTCTCCTCCTCCATCAAAGGCCGCGGCTCGCCCACGTCTGACGCGTCCTGTGAGTCTGAGTCTGTCAGTGTGTAAGGCTGCTGCTGCTGCTGCTGCTGCTGCAAAAAAAAAAAAAAAAAAAAAAAAAAAAAAAACCCCGAGCTCAGACGGATAGATCCCCGATCCATCAGCTGACACGCGCTCTGTTTTGCTTTTCTGCAGTGCAGCGTAGTTCTTTATGAATGTTTTATAGCGCAGTGCAGCAAGTTAGGAGGGTGGGGGGGGGGGATATTACAAATGTTGGATCCAAAACATGATGATGATGGTGGTGGTGAATAACTAAAGAATGCTGCTACTACGATCTGGTAGAGAGGGACGTTTTTCATCTTTATGTCAGCAGATGGTTGCCCCTCCCCCTCCCCCGCCCCCTTCCCCTCCCCCGCCCCCGCTCGCTACTTCCAAGACCGACTGTAAATACTGGTTTTTACAGTGCTGCGTCAACACCGGGTGTAATGCACCGGTGAAGTGCATTACAATGCTTATTACATTACAGCACTTTTCTTTTTTTTCTTTTTTTTTATGGCAGCTGAAGCATCGTCTCATTTAGTATGTCTGCAGTGAACTACAGCCGACTCCTTCCGTCAGCTCGGTGTGCGTCTGTCTCGCCGACGGTGGCTCACTTGTCGTAAGCCGCTTACAGACACTTGGCAAAAGTGCTGGAGGAGCGTGCTACTTACCGGCCCCACGTCTGTTTTACTTCCACGGCGGCCAAGTCACGTCTCCGGCCGCTCAACGCCGGACTTAAAGGTCCGGTGCATAAAGTTTGGCTTGATTTGTGGTTTTTGTGTCGGTAAAAGCTGAACATACTAAAAGTGTGGACTCGCACTACAACAAAAGGCATTTGTTTTTCCAACCCTTGGAACACTTCTCATATATATATATGAGAATATACTGTACATAGAGCAAGGTCCTTGCTCCCAGTCATCCTGCATGACCATTTATTCAGAAAGTACCTAGAATACGAAAACACAATCGCTGCGTTTCCATTAGAACCCTTCGAATTGGGCAAATCCTAAATATCGCAATATAAAACTGATAATGGAAACACCTATCACCCCCAAACTATGGCCAAAAGGTATTTATACGCACTCATGAGGTGGTTTATCAGACGTATCGATATTGAAGTATATCGCGTGTGAGTCACGTGACCTATTGCGGCTTCTGCGCTTCGCACCATTCAATGGAAATGCAAATGGGATTTTAGAAATACCGCTTTTATTTTGCGAAAAAATTGTCGGAATTAAAAAAAAAAATTGACACGCTGAACCTTTAAGCTTGAGTTTGCTTCAACAATGTTCTCTTCCCATCCTCTCTTCCTCTGCCGCAGCTCCCCGGAAGCACCTCACCACCTCGGACCTCGGCGACTCCACGGTCACCAAACCCCTCCCAGATTGTCTTAGCCACAAGTGATCAAAAGTAAAAGTCACACAAAGCCAAACCATCTGCCAGGTTACTCGCACAGAACGGAGAGCATGCTGGGAGGCCTTCCCACGATTCCCTGGTGCCGCCCGATACAACAGGGGAAGAACGGTGATGGATCTTCGAAAGAAGGGGAAGCAAGTCTTGATATTTAAACGCTATTTATGAGAACTTTGATGTATTTGGTGTTTTTTAAACCAAATATTTTTTTTTACAGATGCATTTTTGGTATTTTGTTTTTTTTCCAAATATCCCTTTGGCACCAGAGCTGTTTAGAATCATTAGGTGCCGTTCAGTGACTTGGAGAAACAAAGTCACAATGTTGTGACAGCGCCCCCGCCTGGCCTTGTACAGAACCCTTAAGTTTGGTTGCCATTTCCATTTTGACATTTATTAAAATAAATAGCCGAATGAAACAAAACAGGACCCCTGTTGTGAATCCAGAGCAAATGTGAGGAGGGTGTTCAGAACACTCTTCTTTTTATATATGAACACACAAAGAACCACAAGGAAGAAGGAAAAATATTTAAAGTTGCTGCAGGAGAGCGTCGGTTCAAAGATTTTTTTCTTAAACCAGTGCACAGTTTTGCGTTTCTTAAGGCAAACTACTGACTTGTCAATTTCTGTGTATTTTCCCCGTTATTAAAATATGAAAAGCTGCCTCACTAAAGACTCGAGTGGCAGCTTTTGAGGGAGAGGATTTGCTTTGTTTCTGCTGGTGCACAGGAAAACTACTTCCGTACAGCCGCGTTTCAATGTCTTGCTTACGATGTAAAAACAAACAGCGAAAAGCATTGAAATGCAAAGGAATGTCACTACTTAAAAGCTATACATTCTATACCTCTTCGGCTCTTTGTTCACAATCCTGGGGAGACGTCTCTTCGTTTGAAAACTTCAAAAAAAGCTTGCCGACATTTTCAGTTCTTGTTGAGCTAAAGCCCAGGAGTGGGAGTCCCTCAAATTCACACTGCACTGAGAACTACACTTCCCAGAGTGCACCAGCAGCAGCAAACCAACCGCATTTCCTGATCTGCCACTCATTTAAAGCACCTGAGGAGCAGTAGGGTTCCTCAGTCAGTTTAAAACGGCCTTCGAAAAAATTCAAGGGAAACAAGTTCACTCAAAGGTTCTTTCCAAAGACGCCAATCAATGGTCGGGGAAACACTTTGTTTACCCTCAAGGTGTTTTGAAATGCTGTGATTCACATTTATGTTTGACTGATTATATTATTGCCGAAGCAGAGAAATTAAAAATTTAATTTCATGCAAGTCATGTAATCATTTAATCACGTTTGTGCAATTCAGTCATTCAATCGCATTTGAATTGTCAATTGACTTATCAACCCGGTGAAGCCAACCATTCAACAATCAAAAGTTGGAAGGCAATAACGTTGATGAAGTCGGGAAATCGGAGTTGTCCTCGCGTCCTTTGGGTTTGAACTAGGGAAGGACTCGACAGTTCTACTGAAATACAACGAAGAGTGCCGCCTTTTGTACACTGACAAAGAAAAAATCTCTTGCGACGCAGAAAAACGTGCAGCGGGTCAGTCTGCTTTTGGTTCTTCTCCAGCAGAACCGAGACGACGACGACGTAGCATTGGGGCCGTCAACCGTCTCTCCGCTTCTGCTGCACAGCAGGCCCAACGCTTCGCTTCACTCTCTAACGAAGGGGACTTCCACTGGAACGAGACGTTCAGACGAGGCTTGACTCAGACTGCACGTTTACTTACCAAGTAAAACGTAGACAGTCATTTGGATCGATAAACATGTTGTACAAACAGTGGATAAAACCATGAATAAATCTACATACAAAGCACGGGCGTCTCTCTTCGCATGGCGATGTGGACAGCGCGGTCCATCGGCGGAGGAACTGCATAATGTTCACGAGGCACCATCACAATTGTGCTAAACAATTTAAACAGAAATCCATCACAGTGACAGGCAGACCGGCTGCAAGCCGGCGCCTTTTGCACCGCAGGCGTCCTCCAGTTCCACGCAGAGAATCGACCATCGATTCGTTTGTCCCACAGAAAAATGGACAGAAAGTGGTTGGGTTCCAACCTTTCCACTCCAACCTCAGAGTAAAGACCCTGATGGTTGTTTCAAGCATTTTGGAATGAGGTGAGTTACAGGAACATTGCAGTGGGGAACTAACCCCAGGAACCGTGATCACAGTTTTCACTGGAAGGGGGACACTGATGGAACTGAAGTGACGTAAACTGGCTGAGGCTCCCACGCGGCAACTTGAGCGTTGCTCTCTTGAAAAGAGAGTGGCCTTGGTTGAAGCTCTTCGTTTGTTATCTGTCAGGGGTTTCATAACTGAAGGTGAATATGCTCAAAATATATCAATAAATGACAAAGACTCGCACAATTTCAGCGGAACGTTTCCTTCACCTCAAGAGCAGAGTGGGAAACAAAATGATGCTTCCAATGACCGGCGAATCTTCAAAACTCGCTCGCCGTCAACCAGTGACGAAACATCATCACGCTTCCTGTTGTGCCGTATGTTGGTTTCCTAACTTTAAATTAGAGTTTCAAAATCATCTTCACAATTCATTTATTTGTAACGGGACAAAGGCACCCCTGCCACTGGACAAGCGCCTCCTGTTGGCCTGGTACAGAACTATTAGACTTTGGATAACTGGCAGACGCATGCCTGTTCAGTGTCTTGCATGGGCACTTTCAGCACCCCTTTCTCAATTTCACCGACATTTTTTCAGTTATTTCAATTTACTCTTTCTTGATGTATGGAAATCTAGAGTTTAAACTACAGTGTTTTACAAATTTGGAATTGACGGTCCTTTACTCTTGCTATTTGACAGTCTTTTAATGTATTTCTTTAATGACTTTTTCAACAGTGCAAATATAAAAGGGCCTTTAGTAAATGCAGGGCCCCCTCCGTGTTGAATTGGCCTCTTGCAGCCAATCAAACAGCGATTTGCTGCCTACTGCTGCTCTAATGCCGGTGTAAGCCCCTGCAACAACCACAAAAGCTGATTCCCATTAGAACAAACCCATTTAGCTTGCGTTACAAACCCATTCAATCAGGCCGCCGCACTCTGCTTATTTCCTTTTTTAAAGCCTGCAGGCTGAGGGTGCATCAAGCCGCTGTTGTTCGATAAATGAATGGGTTATTGCGGCTGAGTCTCGGTATCAACCTCTCTTTGTCCTGGGCAAAAACAAAAACTAAGTAGTTTTCTCTTTATGCAAATCAATTTGCTTCAACGGTCTGTTTTGAAAAATGAGACAAAGTGCTGAACGGTGGTGAACAGTCGGGGCCCTATTTGCATGTCTGATATTGCCTCCTGAGCATGGTAGAATCTATGGCGACAAATAAAGAACTCTGGGCCCATGACTTGTTCTTCAACGGAAAACCTCAACGACTACTCAAGGTCAAGGTTAGCGGTGAATAGGAGTTCTGCGACTGGGCCTCAAAGATTTTTGAACATCTCATGTTTTTCCTTTAGACCCCCCCGAAGAAAATCATACTTCAACGATGGGGAGGTTGATTTTATTTAACAGCATACTTTGTCATTCAGTCTGCACCCAACAATTCAGTCCACTTTACTTGGTGAGAGGACTGGACTGTATTTCTTAGACATTTTGGTGATTTTGAAGTTTTTGTACAGAGGGTTTGCAGAAAGAAAGAAAAAAACAAAACAGCACCCAGAGAGTTTTGATCTTTGAAAAAGCAACGCTGTACTCAAGATTTTGTCCTTTCAATCTTGAACTGAAAGGACAGAAACATACGAATCACCTTGAGGGAAACACACACACGCACAAATTGTCCTTCATTGAAGAGAGTAGACACTTGGCTTTGAGTATTTGTACAGAAGCTGGCCCACTTTCATTGTCAGGTGCACAATGAAGCTGTTGAAAGGCCGAAGCAACTTGCAGTCGGCTCTGCCAAAACCTTATCCGACTGAAGAGGAGGACGGCCGGGCACCGGCTGTAAAGACAGCACGAACTTGAACGAGTTAAAGGATTCACTGGAACCACTGGAGCGTTGAGATTTTGAGCAGCTGTGGTTTTCTTTTGCAATCATCATATATAGTCATGAATTATACAATTTTTATACTGGCAAACGTCCATCAGCAGAACTGTTGTGCGTGATCACGGATCTTTTCTTCTTCTTTTCAGAGCCTTGTCACAACGTACATGTACACAAAGCCAAAACTAAAACTGTGTTGACACTAACATATACTCCCCCCAAAAAAAGTTGAAAAATGATGAAGGTTAGAACTTTGCAGTGATTGCCTGCTCATTCCAAACTCTCTACTTTTTTTTTTTTTTTTCTTCGTTTCTGACTATAAACTAGATTTGTTCTCATTAGTGGCAAAACCTCAGCCAAGGTCCATCAGCCTAAAATCATTATTTCCTCAATAATGTATGATGTTTATTTATGTATTGGTTAATGCAGCATATTTACAGGAAAAATCTGCCTGAGATAATGTGACGGCGCGTTTGCAGATATCGAACACTTCTGCGCATGGCATCATTAGTGGATGTTTTCATAGACGCCAGCTAATTTTGATACAGCCTGTGACTTAGCAAAAAAAAAAAAAGCAAATAAAGTTTCAGTCTCAGAGCAATGTTTGCCAGGTCACTTGTGAGACTGATAAATTAGAATCAGTGTCAACTGAACAACAATCTACAATTTGAAGCCTGATACTCACACATACGTATAGAAAAGAGAAGTATTCTAGTTCTCCTTTTAGATAATGCAGCAATCCAATCAGAAGCGGCATAGCATCGCGACAATAAATAGCAGCTTGCTGGTGAGTCACAAGGCCGTGATTTTCACCAGACACAAATTGTTGCCAGAACCCAGTTAGGTGTTTTTTTGGAAGGTTTTATATCAACAACAAACTCAATCAAAACAGATTGCACGTGGCGGCTGGCTCGATGCAAGATGGCAACTAACTGGGAGCAAGACCCTTGCTGTTACTGAAATTACTTTCAACGTACCGCAATTACACACTGATGTATATATGGGCAGTATATTAAGCTTTTACCAAGATAAAAATAATTGATCCAGCCAAATATTACACACAGGACTGAACTATCTCCAAAACCTTATTAAATAAACCACACGTTTATTTAATAACACCGTGTGTCAGGTTGGCGCAAAATACAAAACTGCTAGCATCACCTACAATCAGCTGCTCTCATTATCCTGGGGTTTGTTTTATGTTTTTTTATTTATTTATTTATTTTTTTATCCCTGCCGCAGTCACCTTCACAACAGCTGGGACGGCTTTTAAATTCATTCACCGGACGTCGTTGCTCCCTTCACATCACTCGCTGGCTGAGGTCGAGGAGAAGGGACGGGACTCGCAAGCACTTCATTTGGGATTCTGAGCGGATCCAGTCACACCGTCTGTCACTTTGTGGCACTGTTCTCCACCGGCATCGCACATCCTCACACGCTGATGCTTTGCTCCTCCGAGACTGAGTCAGAGTGCTATGCTATGCTATGCTATGCTAATCCCCCGTCTCTGAGTGTTTGGGGACGTGAAACGAGTGGGAACGACAATTGTTACCGCTTAAAAAAGGGCGACACATTTACCGACTATAGTACAGAAAGTATCAACGTACTAAATTCCATTCCCAGTGCTATCAATGGTGAACAAAAACTGAAATACACCTGAGAACATACCTGCTGTTTCCATGACTCTGCTATCAGTGCCTCGAGGGATCTGGCCGCCGTCTCTTCTCTGTTGGATGAAGGTTTTCCACCGTTGGCTTTTTGTGGACAAAGTGAAACCAGCGGCAGTGCAGCGTTTCAAGTCCAGATTCCCCACGTTCTTTTTGAACACTCGTCTGTAGGCAGGTCATGAAAACACTAGCTGTGTTTCCATGACAGTTTTTCATGGAAAAAAAAAAAGCGATATCAAAAGTAAATAAATAAATAAATTCATAAAAAATCGACAAAGTACAATTGCCATTTGAACTTTGAACTAGTTCATGTAGAAAGCAAACCTTCCCAACTCAAGAGTGAATTTGTGTTGTTGCTTTTGGTGGTATTAATTAAATTAGAACACATAAATTGGCACCTATGTTTATGGGTGCAATGCTGTTGAAGTGGCTCTCTTTAGTCAGGTGGATAGATGTTAGGAAAAGAGCGCATTGATTGCTTCTGTCAGACGTTGTGCATGTTTGGAATGAGACAAAAAAAAACAAAAAAACAAACAAACAAGAGGGAAAAACCTGGCACTTAGCTGGGGGCGTCATGACTAAGGTTAGAGTGGCCAAGCTACGAGAGTTCATGACCTCATCATATTTCTGAGCATTGCAGGGCTTCAACGCATTCTTAAAAAGGGGAGCAAGCAAAAAGAAACAAAGTATGAACAGAGGACAGGCTGGCATTTTTGGAGAAAACATCGCTCAATATCGAACCGTATGGGACCACTAAAATCAATTATGATCTCCATATTTTTAGACAATCCCTCTCATGCCCTCTACCTGAAAATGCACAAACAGACAAATAAATAATCGGGGGGGGGGGGGCGGGCATCTCTGTCTCTTATCCCAGCAAATGCATTTGCACTCATCACGTTCTGCGGGGGCGTTGGAACGCTCCCGCCGTGCCAAGCCCACTCCCTAGATGGCACTGTGCTCACTGAGCGAGGAGGCGGCCGCCGTGCCGTTTATCACGTTGCTGTGACAGGCCGCCAAGAGCCCTTTGTCAGTGGAAGTGAAGATTTAGGGGCCAGATTAGCTGCATTCATATCATATCGTGGCAGTTAATTAGGGCTGAGGAGCAGAAGAGAGTGACGGAGCGGAGGAGGCGCGCTGGGGGTCGGGGGGGCGGGGGGGGGGGAATCGTGTACATTCCCGCGCACACCTGGCTATTCTACTCTGTTAACGTAATTGCCTTGCGCACCCGGGAGGGGACATGCGGGTGTAGACGCTTAACATGCGCGTCGAGCTACTTGTGTATAAACTTTACTGCAGTTTAGGGATTCCGCCTGGTGGTGCGCACGCCCACGCAGCCGACAGGAAGACACAGGCATCTTGCGCGCCCTTCATAACGCTGCCGTTAAGGTCAGCGGGCTCATATTCTAGCTGTCAGGGCTGATCACCGACCGAGAGCTTCTCGCAGCTGCTCTCCCTCGTTCCACAGAGGATACAGCGTCTCGACCGAAGCCGCCTGCCTTGCTCGAGGAGGAGGAGGAGGAGGTGGAGCCGCATTCGGCAGAAAAATGCTCCCCGCATGCGATGCGTGTTGAAAGCATCCCGCCTCGAGCAGGTTGCGTCTACCTGCTGACTGATGCATGGCTCCCGTAAAACTGCTGTTTATGTAAATGCACGGTGGGGCCGTGCTGCAAGGCTTTATAGGGACGCTGTCCGCAGTCCTACCTAAACTAAAGTACGCTAAGTTTGTCCACTCCAGAGATCTCTGCATCACATCTCTGTACCAAATACCTTGATCTTCTTTTTTTTTTTTTTTACTAAAACTTATTAAGATTTAAAAAATAAAAACAAAACAAAACAAAACAGCGAGAAACATAAGAAGTTGAGAGCGGCTCCAGCTCGAGACACAACTTAGTGTTGCAAACATTCCTTCTTTGAAGAGACAGAGTGGCAACGTTCTATGAGACGTTCGGCAGTGCTTACACAAGACAAAGCAGAGAAGTCCAATATACACACACTCACTCACACACTGGAATCCATTTGGCAAAGCCATTAGCAAATGTAAATTGTTTTTCTTCTTCTCTCAATTAAGGCATGAATTATCCAGCCAACGTCGGCGGGATTGATGTAATCTACCTTCACTAATTTGACTAAAACAAAAAGTAGTTGCTACACATAAAATCCAATCAATAAACTTTGGCAGCCGAACAAGCATGCGACTAAATGGGCTGTGAATTGCGTTTTTTCCCCCCACTTGCCGGCTGATAAATGTGAAAGTGACTAATGCTCGCAAGAGGCAGCGAAACACCTCCATCGTTCACGGTCGCCGCACGTAAGCTGGAGCTAAACGTAGATTTGTTTTCTATTTTTCCCAGTCGACTTGTCGTTTTGGACAAGTCAGGTTAATTTACGATGTGTGTTTATATGTTAATTGGGTAAATCAGTGGCTGAATTGTAATGCATCTCGTGTTGAATGCGGCATTTGCCTCCCTTGTTTTGCCGCTGATGCCATTTTGCATAAAGATGATTTGTGTATATGTTTCAGTCTGCACTTGAGGCCAACCGGGGAGGAAATCTAGTTTAACACTAATACAGTTTTCTTTCTGCATTTGGCTTCCATTTCACCCATTAAGAAAGCTCGCGTCCTGATGCAACATCCGGGAATGAGCCTTATTGTTTTTGACAGACGCCGCTGATCCTGAGGAAATCAGCTCTGACAGTCGAGAGATGTCAGAAAAAAAAAAAAGGGAAATGGGTTCCACCAGCAGAACAGCTTGAGGCTCAATTTACAAAAGAGCAGATAAAATGAGTGATTTTAAAAAGGGCAGTGGACTCATAAAGCAGCCAATCGTGGATGCCAAGCAGCTTTGGCGCTCTGCTTTCCCTATGATTGGTTCAAAAACGTCTGTCTTCATGTCTGCGGGACAACGTCAACAAAAAAGACGACTCTCCACTAAATGTATGACACGTCGCGAGCGAGGATAACTGCGTATTTAAGGTGCGACGTAAGCGCCGACATTCAGCGTGCACTTACATCCATTAGGGGGAAACCAATATGAAAATAAAACTGAGCATTACGTTTAGAATGATTGAAATATAACGTGGGTCACCCTCGGCGAGCGTTATGTGTCAGATTTAAAGGCTGATTTTATTTCCTCATTATTACCCGTGTTTTTATTCCCGCTCATGCTCCTCCGAACCACAGTGTATTGATTAGAGCCTCTGCAAAGCTATTTTTCTCAGCTGAGTGGCCCCTTACAGTCACGGCTCCCTGCCTCTATTTGGCTGCGCTAAGATTGAGTGTTGATTGAAAGGCGCTGCTCGCCGAGATTAATGTTATTTTCAAACGTATTAACTTTTTTATCGGGTTGAGTTATGCTGAGCAAATTTCCGTGCATATTTTGCCAATGAGAACGGAAAGGGGGGCGAAAAATAACACCACCTGCCTTTTCTGGGGTTGTAAAAAAAAAAAATTGGCTCTCCAAGGGGGGAAAAGAGAGCAAGAAAATCCCCGCCGCCCTCTTTTTTTCCCCCCCAGTGCTTGTGGCTGGATGAATGAGTTAATATGTAGTCATTGTGCGAGCTGGATATACTCACACGCACTGCTCTGATATCCTACATCAATGGGCTATTGCAAGTTAATGACCAGCTCTGTGAAGGCCCATTTGCACGAAATATGGACGGTGTAAAAGCGAGCTGTGAGAACAGGTGCTGCAGCCATTGAGTGGCTCATAACCCGGCCATATGCTGCTCGCGCAGAATCTCATTTGGCTGCGCGCTCTCACAAAGGCGCGACTTCTCACAAAGGGGGGAGGGGGAGGGGGGAGCCAACGGCGGTTTCCTCCGCTCTCCGTGAAAACTCCGGACCCCTTTCAATAAATGTTTTCTACCCTTCGTCTCTCGTTGCATCGGTGAGCAGCGAGCACACATTTGCATAGCGATCTATAGGCAAATGGCAGCGGTGAGCAGCTACGCTCCGGACTTCATTTGAATGGAAATGACACCACTTTTAGGACTATAAAAGAACTCATCGGCCGTGATTGAAAATGGATGAGCGAGCGCGATCGGGCGAATCATCCTCGCCGTGGATGGCTTCTGTCTGTCAGAGTCGTTCTCAGCGTGCCGCTGCGACTGACTGGCAGCGACCCGCAGTGCATCACCCGCCACGTTTTGGGAACAACAGTTGTGTTTTGTTTTTTGTTTTTTTCCGTTTATTTCTGGGAACTGTCTGGAGTCAAAGGAGCATAAGACAATAATAATCAACTGGTTGAAAAAAGCCAAGTACCAACACAAAAAAAAAAGAAAGTAAAATCAAAGCGAACATACACACTGACTGATTTTTGCATGAAAAAAAAAAACTAAACGCATGAGAAACAATTAACATCAGCAATGAATGATGACATAAAAAAACAACATATTGCCAGAAGAGTGTCATAAAAATAAGACGTTAAATTAACCTACACATTAACCGAAAAAAGAGAGAGAGAACGAGAGAAAAAAAAGCAAAAATAACAAGCAGACAAAGGACATTTAGGCAGTAATATTTCCTCAAAAAGACAGAAAATAACCTGTGAGTCAGTAATTTGCTTTCATCAGTTCCATCACAATCTGCCTTTATTCTCTTGCTCTGGTTTTTCTCTCTTTTTTTTTTTAAATTTCCAATAAAAAAATAAAGAACATGATGAAAGTAATTTCAGAATAAGGAGGAGTCCCTATTACAAGATCTGAGGAGGGTGCTTTTTTTTGTTCCTATTCGACTGACACCATCCCATGGTCAAATATCCATGCGACTGAAGAGAAACACCATCCAGAGAGACTAGACGTCTAATCTAACAGCTCTCAGCCTAAACAAATGTTCCAGCGCACACTGCATTTCTTTTTTTTCTTCATCCCCAGACGTTGCTGGCAAAAGAATAAAAAGGTTTTTGTCATGTTGCTACAGCAGTAAAATCAAATCGACTGGTCTTTCTATACAAGAGAAGGATCCGAACAAAACCGGGGAGGACTTGAGTTTTCTGTACAATGTTGACCTGCAAAGGACGTATTGAAATATGTAAACATATTCGCTGTTTCTGACACAGTCGTCCGTGACAACAGATAGATTCCCACTGAGGTGTTCGGCCAATTTTTTTTTTTCCCCCCCCCACCTCATTTGTTTTCACGTCACAAATCATCGTTATGCATTTTGTCACAGCATGTCAGGAACGGTACCAGACTGAAAATTATAAGGAAAGATAAAACAATGCAATCAGATTTTTCTAAAAAAGAAAAGAAAAAAAGAAAGAAAGAAAAAAAAGACAGAGAGAAAATATTATGAAGATTAACTGTGCACTGCACCTGGTGAAACCGCTAATGTGCTCTTGTTCAAGCGTGCAATAGCGCTCAGCCACTCGGAATTTGGATGCGGTGCTTCGGAGTGCAATCCTTAGCCAAGACGTGAGGGAGGAAGGGAAACAAAATCGAGATACATTACTGTATCACATCTGCTGAGCTCTCAACACTGCCTGCTTATCCCTGCCGGGGCATCTTCCTTCAAAACCAGACCTAAATTCAATAAGTAAAATCACTTACCAAAATGGATAAATAATTAAAAAAACAACAACAAGAGAACAATGAAAAGACAATCTTGAGTACACGTACGCTTTAGCTCAAATCTGCATCCATGAAAGCTACATTTAATGAAACCGCCTGTGATGTGAAATCACGTTTTTGACTTCCAACTTTTCCCGACAATCATAGTTTTTCTGAAGGTCCCTCACTTACACAGATGCCAGCACCACGTCACATACACCTCACATGCATGCTCAGAATGGCCGAAAAATGACAGTGATAGTATTTTACAGGGTTACAATGGACAAGGTTGTTAGAGCTCCAAGGATAACACACCTCTTGACAGTCACTTCGGGTCACGTGGTTTTAAGAGTGATGTTGATTTGCGCTGTCAAATGTCTCCGGCTGGGACTCCTGAAAAAGATCCACGCCGAGTCCCGGCGAAGATGCACGGCAGCGTCTCTGCGTAAGTGTGTGCGTTTCCGCAAGGTTCTTTTGTAAATGTTCCGGCGACTCAACACACTTTGAGTACTCAAGAGATTTTTTTATCCTTTTTAAATCACAGTTGCCAATATGGTACTGTCAGAATGTTTATAACTTTGTTCCAAAAAGTTTTTTTTTTTTCTTTCTAGGTGTTGGGAAATGACTTGATTTCTATACATAATACTCCTTGTCCTTATCTTTCGGTCTCTTGCTATTAGCGCTGCCTTTGGCGCTGCCACTAGGTGTTTTATCCTTCACTACGGCGCCATTGGTCTGCGCCGAGTTGCTGATGTAGTTGCGCGTCTCGTCCACTTGGTAGGAACCCTCATCCCTGTTCCTATACTTGTACATGGCGTAGAGGAGGATGAGGATGCAGAGGGCGGCAGCTGAGACAATGCCCACCACCATGCCCGTGGTACTGCTGGATTCCCGGATCACCTCAGAGGCTCCCACGGGCACCCGTCGCACCACGCCTGGCACCGTGGGCAAGGGGGCGGGCACCGTGCGCAGCATGGGCGAGGTGATGAATGGACCTCTTGGCTTGGTGCCGTCCAGATCGAAAGAAGTTGGCAGGGGCAGCAGGACTATGTCCGGCTGCGGGGGTTTTACCTCGCGGTTGTTCATTTTCCCTGCAGGCAGCTTGGGGGGCGTGTCCGAGGGAACAGCCGCCGCCGGCGTGCCCCGGAGGTCGGGCAGAGGCGAGGTGGGTGTAGTCCTACCTGCCTCAGAGGCTTTGCTAGGCCTCAAGTCCTTGGCCTCCCACTTGGGTGCGAGAGCTTTGTAGCCGCCTTCATAGGCCGATGTGGTCAAGATCTTATCTGTTACCAGGGAGAAGGTGGTGTAAAAATCTTCATCGTCAGTCGGGGGCAGGCTTGAGTCGAAAGCTTCGCCAGAGCCAAACCCCGAAATCACCATGCCATCATCATCATCATCATCACCATCATCACCACCATCACCACCATCACAATCATCGCTGCCTCGGTCCGACAAGCAAGGTACCCCCGCCTCAGTGGCCATGGCCATGGATTCTTTGGTGGTCTCAATAATGGTGAGGACGGGGCGAAGGGTTGGGGGGAAGGGAATGAAAGGAGAACGGGTGGATACAGAAGGGATGTCTATGGGGTCCTCGACTAGCACGGGGATGACTAGCTCCCCTCCTGTGAAAGTGAAAGAGAGAAAGAGACACCAGTCAGTGGAAGGACCCTCGTCAGGCCGAGCAGCAGAAGGCAGCCAAACACCCACAAAAGTCAAATCAATAACCAACAAACGTATAAAGCAAAGAACTGAAAAGAAATAAGGAAAGAACAGAAAATACTGTACCAGTGCAAAACCAAAGAAACTCAGAACCAAACAAGACCCAAACTGAAAGAAACCAACAGCCATAAATAAAGAATACATTGCATCAAAAGGCTTTGAGGGTTGCAGAAGGGTGAGCCAAGGGAAACTCACTCTACAAGTTAACGCAAAAACACGTACTGCGTGTTCCTAGACTACAGTGTGACAACGTCCTGCTGGCTCTATGTTTTGCATGCATATTCATGAAAGAGTTAATCATGGCCCAGCGTCTATGCATATCTCTCTGCATAAATAACTAATTTAAGGCTTTACAGAGGGCTGATTCATATATATTTCTTTTAAAGGATGCGCTCTGAGTCGAAGGTAAAAAGGGGCGAGTGGGGGGGTCAATGAGGGCACATCGGACCCTCAGACTTTGGGAACACGGACCACTGGGAACACTCTTTGCTATAGTCTCATTATCTCTGGGAAACATAGGGCCCTGGGACCAACTGGCCTTTGAAGATATACTGCCCTCAAACTTCTGAACAGAGTGGGAACATAGGATTCCTTGTTATAGTTCCGTTGTCTACCTGGGTAACATGGGAATATAGGAGCTGGGAAGTTAGAGAACATGGGATCTATGGCCCATTTATTTTGCTGGCACTGAGCACCTTGAACAAGGCACACCCAAACTTGGAAACACAAGGCACTGGGATCGTACGTCCCTTCAACCATGGTCCCCTTATCTACAGAAGAACCTCGATATGGCTCCAGAACATAAGGCTCTGTGGACAGATCAGAGCTTTCGGGTGGAAGTCTGGTCTGGTGGAAGGTAAGCCTCCGAAAAATCTGTCCCTGGGTTTGAAGCTGATCTCTTAAAACTTAACAGTAACTTTTCTTTTACAGACAATAAATGGCTCCCCTCGTTGCCCTAGCCTCGTGCCTTTTGACCACCTACAGTTACCACAATGGCACAAAGTCACTGAGCAGTTCAACAACACCTGAATGTTTGCTTGATTGAGTGCCCGTTTTTGGAGGCACAAAGTTCCCTCACTGTGAAGTCTGACATTAGAGATAGTAGGCTTTTAAACCCTGTCTAATCATTTTTAAATTAACTTATAAGAAAAAACAAGCTTTTCATGAGCAAAAATTGCTGTATTGCTGTCTGGCGACTGCAAAGAGCCCGAAACATTCAGATGTCCGTTGAAGCTGCTTATTCTCTTGCCAAAGTGGCTCGTTTGCAAAGCCTCACAAACAGGGCACTATAAAGAGATGCAAACCTTTTGGAACAATAAAGGAAACAACACAACAGAAATAAAATAAAAAAAAGGAAAACAAAA
Source organism: Nelusetta ayraudi (assembly GCF_046127955.1). Taxonomy (NCBI): domain Eukaryota; kingdom Metazoa; phylum Chordata; class Actinopteri; order Tetraodontiformes; family Monacanthidae; genus Nelusetta; species Nelusetta ayraudi. The sequence goes on along the minus strand of NW_027466150.1, from coordinate 1,378,862 downwards.
ATGTAAATGAAATTAATAAATTAAAGCAATGCAAAAAGGATTTCAGAGTTAGAGCAAACGCTGTTAAAAAACAAAGAACACATTCACAAAGAAAAAGTCACAGATAGAGCTTTCCAGAGAGGGATTAGTAAGTAAGTAAATAGCAAAAAAAAATAAAAAATAGGTAAAACTAAAGTCAGCTTGAGAGAAATCATAGAAGCCTACAAGAAAGAAAGAAAAAACAGAACAGAACAGTTCTCAAAGGAAGAAAGCATACCATCAGTTTTGTCAACTTACATCAACAAATTGCCCGCGTGATTTTGGCAGGAAGAAAAAAAATTTACAAAAGAAAGTTGTGTAAGAATGCCTTTGGACAAGGTAGGTTAGTGTCTTCTTTTGTTTTATGCAACTTCTGGTTAATTAAGTTATAATATATTTCTCTTTTTAGACAGGATGGTAACAGGGAGGCAACAACACATACATCCACACATCATGACATGAAAAATAATCTTCACCATTCTGTTCAGAATAACTTTTTTTCCATAGTTATTTTTTTTAAATATATATGTATATGAATAAAAAAAAGAAAGCTGTATATTTATAATTCTTGCTCTGATAGATAAGTCTCTTCATAAATATCTACAGCCAGATTAGATGACTCTTTGTCATTATCCTTTTTTTTTCTTTTTTAATAATAATGCTCGACTTCATCGGCAATGAATAAATGGATGACTGTACATATCTTAGAATTTCTACGTAAAGGGGTCGGGAGGAAGGGGGTGTGAGACGGGAGGGGGTGGGACCTATGAACATACTAGGAAGGAAATGACATAGATGGGGGTGAACGTGTACATCAGTTGCCATGTCCATGTAAAGGCGGCACGAAGCGGTCGGGCGGCATTAGAGCTTTTGGCTGTAAGGAAGGGATGGGGATATACAAACAATGAGCATATACATGCCCATCTACAAAAGAGAACAGCACTCTCAACACTGACAGTTTTACAGACCCTAAGCTGCAACTTCTTTGCCATGCACAGTGAAAATTTTTAATTGAGTCATTTGATCCAAATTTCAAAATCAGATCTAGGCTTTTTTGGAATAACAGGAAATAATATGAAGAGATCAGCATAGAAACAGCTTTTGGAACAGTTTGCACAGATAGATGAGTGGGCTCTACTTGATAGTTTCTTTTTTTTTGTATGTGTTTTTTTTTTTTTTCTCCATGACGTATATTTGAAATTCCAATGGGGCATCTCGGGTCTGCCACCCAATTTTAATAATAATAAAACCCAAAACAGTCTGTCGAAAATGAATTTGTGAATAATTCATGGAGAGAAAAAAAAAAACATCAAAAGGGGGAAGTTGTCATTTTAATTAGCCAAGGAATAAATCATCAAAACACTGGCAAGAGATAATTTCTTTAAACTAGCAGATAGCTAAAAATTTGAACATTTTCAGTGAAAGAAACATACACATATATGCGCGTCGACATATATGTACAAAAAAGACAAAAAAAAAAGAACAGATTAGCAAGCCAGAAAAGAAAGGCAGTCAATTTCTCACACTATCAAAGATGGACAACCAGAAAGCACACACTGAGGCAGACAGAGAGATAGAGGGGGGGACAGTTTGTAGGAAAAGTGTCACCACCTTCGCCTAACTAATAATAGCCAGTGTATTATTAGTTAGTTCAGAACAAATTCTCTTGTTAGTATGTTTTTAAAACACAGGACAGGGCGTGCAATCTGGATGTACGTCAGAGAAATAGGGGGGGAAAAAAGGTCAATCGGATGTGGCTTATATATATATATTTTTTTTGTTGCAATTGTTTTTTTCTTAGCTCCACTCTTGAGAAGTCGGGTTAACGCATGCTTCAGTAAGTTGCATTTAGGGAGAGTAATATACAGTAACAATACAGCAAGCCATGGGACAGGTAAGGTGGAAGTGGGGAGGGAAGGGAAAAGGTGGGGGTAGGGGTGGGCGGGGCCTTTCGTTTAAAGGGTTGCTGCCACCAAAGGGCTGTAGGATATTCTCTCATTGGGCCAGGAGGAAGCATTCATCAGCTGCTGACTGGAGGGATGGAGGGGAGGGAGGTGCGCCGTGGGTGATGTATAACCCACATTATTTGGCATTTAGGCCCAGCGCCGTCGCTAATTAATCAAAGGGGGCGGAAGAGGTGGAGTGATAATTAATGAGCTGGCGTTTCATTAAACGTTTGGATGCTTTTGTCGCCATGTGCATAACCAACAGCCTTCGTTTGACAGATAAAGACACCGTGTTAGGGGGGAGGAGTTCCACAAGAGTGCGGCAGGGCGTTCGGCAGCTCGTTCGATAGTTGGTTTTCCCCCACGCGGGGTGAGCTGAAGGAGATGCCACTTACACCTTCGTCTTTTTTTTTTTTTGTCGGCAATTCGACGTCTAGCTCGCTCATTAAATCAAACTGTGAGGATGAGTTATCGTTGAGGAAACGCGACATATGTCTCCGCGAATGTGACAGCGCGCTAATGTGCGTCTCCTGGCGCCGGCGCGAGCTCCCGACGTGATGTCAAATGGTTCCTCTTTTGCTGAAATCTCCGGCTAGGCTCGGCTGGGATGTGATAATATGCTAATACCAGAGACAAACTCTTCTCTGTGTTGACTAAACAATACGGGCACAAGGTAAATGGCTTCATCTGCGGCTTTTATTTATCCAACCCGGGGACTTGTTTGCATCCCTTCACTCTGTTCCCCCACCCTGCCCCCGCCCCCGCACCCCCTCCCTACGGCTAACAGCTTTCGGCGACTGTTAGCTTTGCGCTATGTCAACAAAACACTTTGGAAGGGGGGGGGGAACCGCCGCAGTTAAGGGTCTCTGGTAAAGTCAGCGCGGAGGACCTTGATGTTTTGGTAAACACTTTAATCCTGTGTAAGCTCTCGCACAAGCGCCGCACATCTTGCTGCATTTCTGAGGCAGACAAACACGGCGGTTCCTAATGGGTTTGCTTAACCAGACCAGCGTTTGCTTTCGCACTCGTCAGGCCGGATGGGGGGATTTCACTTTAAGCCATCCCTGGCAAATAATTCTCCACTTCGGTAGACTCACCCCAAGTTAATCTGTTTTCGCACTTTCCCCCCCCTTTTATTTATTTATTTATTTTTAAAACCAAAGGGAAGTCAGGACCTTTGATGAACAAGTGTTCCCCGCCGCGGCCGACAACCAGCTAGCCTCTGCATGCATGAAATGAGAATTTCGTTTTAATTAACGATGATAAGTTAAAGATTAAACCAGACTCCCAAAAAACGAACCGCTATCTGCGGCGTGCCTCCTCTCGCTTTGAAGGGGAATTAAATCAACTCATTCACTTCTTGAATGGCCGGATGACTACCTCAGCAGCCTCGGAGGCTACAGATGCAGAAATCTCACGGCAGCACATTCCCGCCACTATCCCCCACCCCCCACCCTCGTCCTCCCCTATCCCCAACTTCACGCTCCCAGCCTGATCCCCGTGTCCATCCAGTGTTTGCTGAGGCTTCCAAATGAAGATGAATCTCGACGGCGTGTCGGGGATTTTGACGATGACACGCCGTTAAAGCGGAAAACAGGTGCACGGGCGCCGCTCGCGGATGAACTGATTCAATGGGATTTTGACACTGCAAATTGTGGGTGAGTCAGTAGTTTAGGGGCCCTGAAATCCCCTTGTGGCTGCCTTGCATTGTGCCCAGAGAGTCGCTGTGGCAGATTCATTCACCCCAGCCCGCCTAGATGATTAGCAGACAGCCAGCTAAACATAGATTCTCGGCAGTGACACACTTCAAAGTCAGTGTCGAGGATTAGGTCGGTGCCCTGCGCGCTGGCTGAGCTGTGTAAAAATCAACTTAAAAAGTGCCATCAAATTATTTTCCATCCAGTCCCTACATGCACCTGCCAAGGCAGGGCTAAGTTATTGCTATTCTTCACGTTGGCCCTCGCTCCTCTGAAGCCCTGTCCACTTGTACATGGGTATGTAAAAAAAAGAAAAAACACACATCTGCAAAGCAATAAGGACTCAACGATAACGTGCTGCTTTATCTATGCTTTATAGAGTCTTCAGACTTCAGAATATTGCTATGGAAACAACAACAGAATGTTGTTGAAAAGTCTCAAAATCAGCCAAATCGCATCGAAAAATCTGTGACTGTAAAAAAAGCAAACGAAACAAAGCACACCCGTGTACATGTGGACATGGCACAAAAAAAACCCCAAACAAACCTCTGGATGCAGACAGAGCTGCCTGTCCAGGTCGGAGTACTAAAGACTCATCGCGTGGCAGGTGACTCTTCATCCGTCATCGCCAAGCCGGGCGCACTCTGCCGCACCGAATTGGCATCTCCAGGCGGGCGCGCCGACTCGCCCCTGTCAGCCGCTCGATTTACCGTTTGCACCGCGGTGCCCAGCGGACATGTGTCAGCTGGGTAACCTTAGAACCGATTCGGGCGCCTGCGCCGAGGTGACAGCCGGCCCAACGAGGCTTGACGGATGCCCTGAGAAAACGCACTGATCCGTCTTGATCATACTTCATGCCGCAACCTACGCACGCTACTCCAAGAGAGGCCTCGAACCCAAAGTCGGACTTCTCGCTCTGTGCCGTCTTTCCTAATGACTGCTGCACAAGCACTCCGAGCATTTCCCTCGGCAGGATGTGGAAAAAAAAGAAAGAAAAACAAAAAAACAAACGCTGATCTGCCAACAAAAACAATGTCTCCATTCAATTTTTGCTGTATATTCCCAGAGGACGCTGAGCCTTGTCCAGCTTATAGCAACAACAGACAATATGATCTGCTGTGATTGGTGCTATTCCTAGACGGCGCGCTTTAAAAAGCTCAGTTCCGAACTTGGTAAAATCTAGGGGTCGATGGTGAAAGATGAATTGCAACGTCATCATCAAAGAAACACTAAGACAATAAGACCAAAGTACAGCTACCACTGAGATTTTGTGTCATTGTACATAGTAACTACGATCACCTGTGACGGGGACGATTCAATAAAACTGACAATTTGTAAACGTCCTTTTCTCCGTCATTCTGTTCTGTTTGTTGTTTATTTCTACAACGTGTTGCTTCCATCAAACTCAAAACAAATCAGGGTCTACAATGTTACACGACTTCTGGGTAACGCAGATTTAGCACGTATGTGCTGTACAAAAATTCGTTAATAACTAGAATCAGTCAATTAGTTTTAATGTTCACGCCAAGTACCAAGGATTTTTTTTCTTTCAAAAAATAAAATCAGAATTCTGTTTGGCAACACTAATATTTATGCCTGATGGGATTTATGAAACCAACCACAGCAGTGGCAAATCAAACATTCTGACCATAGTTGTGAATTCATAAGGAAATCATTCGCACCGTTTGCTAAAACATAATTACAAATTAATCGTTGCAGAAAAAAAAATCAATGATTACACGGCAATGACAAGCTGCAACACTTTTAATCTGCTAATCACTGTGAAATTAAATCAGAAAATTGCTTTTTGCACCAGACTGCGCATTCGATCGTTATTTTTTTTTTCTAATATAATCATCGGGACTCAGGTAGGTTTCTTTTTTTTCTTTTTTTTAATTCAAGCTAATTAGCAGTTACGTAAACACAAGTGGGTCCTTTTTTTCTGCCTAGAATCGCTCCTTATTCGCCCTCTTGTGGAACTCTTGGGTGGCAAGGGATGGGGGTGGGGGGAGGGGGTTGGCAAGGAGGGGAGGCATAAAGTTTTAACAGTTTATCAGACACACACTCACACACACACACACACACACACAAGCACGAGACGACCACCGACAGCAGACTGACAGAGACGCTGCAGGCAACGAGCACAGGACGCCTTCGAGAGTGTGTTTGTGTGTGTCTCTGTGTCTGTGTGTGTGTGTGTGTGTGTGGTGGGGGGCGGGGGGGTCGGGGGGCGAGGCGCTACAAATGTTGCCGCCCCTAAGCCCTGGCCCGCCTGCGTCCCTCAAAACACACACACACACGCACGCACACGCACACACTTCCAAACACAGACTGACATGTAGTAGAAAGCCAGCAGGGGGCAGAGGAGGGAGACGGGATTTAGCTTGAAAGTCATTGGTGGGAGAAGAAGCAGCGCACAAGAATGGAGGCCAATCATAGTCATGCACAAAGCGAAGGTAGGGTTGTTGGGAGGGGGGGAAGAGGTAGCGTAGGGGTAAAGGGTGTTAAAAAAAAACCCAAAAAAGTTAGTATACACAGCTGCGGCACAGTCCAGTACAGTGTGCATGCCACAAATGCCTTCTACTTGGAGCAACAGATAAGAATAGAAAAACAGATATACTTTGTGGCAATAAAAGTCTTTTTTATGCCATCCGCATTCAAAACAGACATGTATATGCAGAGAGGCTGAAAGAAACGGTGGGCGGGGGAGGGGGAGGGGCTTGGGATGGGAGGTTAAGGGCGAGGAGGTTGGGGGGAGGGAGTCTCGGATGCTGGATGGGTGGGTGGGTTAATGCTCGGGGGAGGAGACGGGAGGGGCTGAGGGAGCCGGGGGAGGCGGAGGTGACTGGGGTGGGTGTGGCTGGGGCTGGGGCTGGGGCTGGGGGTGGAGGTGGGAGGTGAAAGGGGGGGGGGGGGGGGGGGGAGTCATTCTTTCACACACAACTTTCTTGAGACAGAATGGGGTTGCCTGCACAAGGCCAAAAACAAGTCAAAAATAAAACGGAAAGAAAAATAGGATGATGGCAAGAAAAGATTTTGTTGCCGTTCATTTCCCTGTGTTAGAGTCGAGGATGGAGGGGATGGGTGGGCGGAGGAAGAGTTTATTATGGTAATGGGGGGTATTGGGGTGAATAACGTGATGACAGGGGGAAGGAGGAGGGGGAGGAGGAGGACCACCAAATTTCCAAACCACCAAAATGTTCATGCGCCACAAGATGAGGCAAAACACGTAAGGAAGGGCTTGAATATGTATATATCCTTGCTTGGAGGATGGGTGGCAGACGATGGGGGGATTTGGGGGCACCCGAGGAAAAGAAGGGAAGAAACATAATCGAAATGAAAAAAAAAAACAAGGAAGCAAAAAAAGGAGAAGAAGAAACGACACAAAAACAACCCACTCAAATCAATCCAGCAGCCAAAGTGAAAAGCAACAAAAAATAAAACAAAAACACAAACAGAAGCAAAACAAAAACAAAACAAAACAAGGGAGAAGCTCAAAAACCCAGGAGCTGCAGGGTCCCCCCCCCCAAAGGAAAATAAAAAATAAAAAAATCGATTCCAAAGAGATGTTCGCAAGTGCATCACAAATGAAATTAATGAGAAAAAAAATACACAGAGAGGGAAACAATAGAAAGCGACAGAAAATAAAACAACCAAGTTCTTGTCATGCGAGTTCATACGACAGGAAGGAGGGGAGGGAGGAATTCCATGTGGGGACAAGAAATGAGAGTGAATTTCTGTGTCAACATGGTGGGATGTGACCACATGTGCATGAGTGTGTATGCGGCTCCGTACGTGTATGTTCGACACCGTGTGACAGTACGAGGCTAGGCTTCAGAGAAAACTAGTTTCTTCTTCTTCGTTAAAAAACAAACACACACACACAATAGAAACCCCGCAGCTTTGAGCTGCTTGCTAAGCATGTAAATTCTCCAAGCTCAAGACGCCGCCGACGGGAAAAACTTTGCTAGACGAAGCGGCTAAATGCTACGAAGGAGGAGGCAGGAAAAACGCTTTACTTCTCTCGTTAATCGACGACAGGCGCCCGGAGGAAAAGGCGGTAAAACGCGCTTGTGATTTCAGGTGGGAGGGGTGGGGGGTGTTACGGTGAGATAAGACTTAACGTTAAACGACTTCCTCCCCCACGTCGGATGAAAAATGGGGGTTCGGGAGGGGAAGAGTGAGGATAAATACACCGCCACATTATATGCCTCCTGTCTGACGCGCTGTCGCGATTCTTAGCGCGGGCTAACTGATGCTAGCAGCGGCCTGCGCCGCTTATCAAGGATGCCCCACCTACCTCCTGCGCACTCCGAATGACTCCCGAAATGCCTTCAAGAGAGACGCCTCCCCTCGTGCCGAGACAGGTTTACCCCGCTACTCCGGTTCGTGCTCGAAATGGCGCGCGCGTGTTACTGACAGTTGTGCGTCGCGCAAACCCAGGATCCCTCAAAATAACCCCTCCTTTAAAATGTGCGGTTTTATTTCCAGCTTGTTTTTTTTTTTTTTTTTACTTTACCCCCCATTTGCTCCACTGCGCTGAGTGAGTGTCTCATCACTTTGATCCAATCTCAAAGTGATATATATATATGTGTGTGTGTGTGTGTGTGTGTGTGTGTGTGTGTGTAAAGGGAGGAGGGGAAGAGAGACGATGCGCACAGAAATTCGAGGATATCTGTTCTCTATTAGAATGTTTCAGGTAAGGCAAGCCTCCGACGAAGGGGGGGAGGAAGGTAGAAGGAAAATTAAAGAAAAACCAACAGAAGTACGAACAAGAGAAGAAGAAGAGGAAGAGGAAGGAGGAGGGAAGAGGGGAGGAAGAGGCTCTGTTGCAGTTAGTCTGCTACATATCACAGAAATCTATGCTGAAAGCATCTTTGTTCTCGAAAGAATCTCAAAATGTATCCTCTGTCGAGAGAGAGAGACGCACACGCACGCACACACATACGCACAGAGGAGATCAAACCATGTACAGGACAGATACATTTTGAAGCATCAGCGCGGGCGACATGGGGGCTTGATACTAATTTGAGTGAGTTTTTTTTTTACTATCTCTCTTTTCTCTCTCTTGGTTTTTTTCCTCTCCAGCGAGACGCCGAGAAGAAGGAAATTAGTATCAGCGCTTCGACATGTCCGCGGCCAGTGGTCCCCATCGCTAAGTGTAACTTGACTCGAGAGCGGCTCGCAAGAGGGAGTTTGCCAACTTCAGCTACGTGAAGGAAACAAAACTCGCGACTAGAGAGCAGAGCCGAGGATGGAGAAAGTTGGTTCTTACGGCTTCTATCCATCCCCGGAGTTCTTTCAAAGTTTGGATTTTCAACAGAGCGCCGCCTTCGGAGAGGCTACTTTCACTTATTTATTTATTATTATGTTTTCAAAGGGCTCCTTTTCTTTAATTTATTTATTTTTCTGTCTCTCTCTCTCTTTTTAACTTTTTTTTTTTTTTTTTGAAGTTACACTTGAAGCTCCCGTGGGACTTGATGCTGGGGGAGGAGAGGCTCCTCGGTGGCAAATCAAAGATAGATAGGGAGAAATAGACCAGGTTGAAGAGGCAAGCACAACTCAAACACACACCCATCCCACCTGCGTGTCCGGAGTCGCACTCCTCCAGGTCCTCGTCGTCGCTGGAGCACTCGGCCGACGACACGATGTCGTCCGTCGTCTGCGGAGGGAGGGGGAGGGGGGGAGGGGGGAGGGAAGAGGGAGACAGAGAGACAAGGCACATCAGACGGACGCGCTGGGAGCCGGAGTGAATCCTCCGCCCTGCTGCCCACAGCCATTCCCCCTCCCGCTCAAGGATATCTCCACACAGCACGCACACACACACACACACACACACACAGCACACACACCTCTATCTTCGTCCGTCCGTCCGTCCTTCGGCTTCCATATATCACTTGGAGTCAATCATACTTCCCAGTGTTTATCATTCTGTACTTTATGTGCTTTTCCGCCGCCGCTGCCAGATAATTGTTTTCCTTCACCCCCGCGACACCCTGCCCGCCATTATTTATGGCCCCTCCCCGCCTCTGCCGTCCGCAATCAATGGTCCCGCCAGGCCCTCGCAGATCAACGCCGTTGCTGCCGCCTGATTTGTGCCGACAGAGGGATGGGTGGGGGCGTTGGGGGATGCCGGAGCTCATGCCGGCTCTCCGCCAGGGATCAGTGAAGCATTATGTGCAGTAGAGGTGGCAGAAGGATTTGCGTCCTGTACTTAAGTCAAAGTACGGATACTTGTGTAAAAAAAAACAGTACTGATTCAACTCAAATATATTATTTTATTTTTCTTTGTCCTGAAAATGCACTGAACAGCGACCCCAAAGCTGAGGTAAAACTATCGTCCTCTAAAATGTGATCCACTTTTATACCGAACTCCACAACAGCATAGTGCAAGTAGCGCCAATTCGAGCAACAACGGCTATTTTAAAGACTTTAAAACACAAATGTGACTAACATGTTTTTCCAAATGTAAGGAGTAGAAAGGAGAGATATTTAGGTGAAAATGTGGCGAAAGTAAAAAGTCGTCAGATACTAGTAACAAATGTACCTTGTTACTTCCCCCCTCCAGTCCATTTATCCAGCCCAGGCCTCCCCAGGAGGCGACGGCGAAGTCTTGTTCTTCCAAGAGTTGGACCCGTGGATAACTGAGTGCTGGAGGAACGGCCTGGCTGTATTTCAGTGTCGGGTGGGAAGCGAGGGGGGCGCCGGGCAGCCGCCGTTTATTAGAATAAATCAGTGGGGCCGATAAAATAAGCCCTGTCACCGAGCAGGGTTATGAAATCAGGGTGCTGATTGAGTTTTCCACTCCTGGCCGAGCGTGCGAGGCTCTAAATATCATCGGGTCTGACAGACTAATGAAAAGCGCCCCCTCTGTGATCATTGAGCCACGTTCTACGGAGGCCCGGAAAAGAGTCGGCAGTGGCGGCGGGCGAGAGCAGGAGGGGGGGTAAAAAGCAGCCCATATCCTCGGAATGCACACACGACGCAAGTGGCTATTTCAAAATGCGCGATTATGCACAGAGGATCGCGCTATTTTCGGTCACAGAGCACTTGATGATGGGTTTCTGCTGCCGGCGATGGTGCGAATCATCATGCACTGTAATCCGGCAATAGAACGCAGGGAGGGGGAAAGAAATAATAATAAAAAAAGGAGCTGGAAAGAAAGAGTGCAAGCAGGAGGAGCCGAGGCTCTGCACTAAATAGCTGAGAAATACGGGCCCTGCGGTAAAAAAACACAACTATTTATCGAAGTCACACTCGGCGCCGTAAAAAAGTCTTGGTTATTGCTTGTTGTTGTTATCGTTGCGGCGGCAGACCCGCGCGGGGATGTGACAACACGAAGAGGAGGAGGAGAAGGAGGGAGGCATGGAATAAAGAAAAGGAAAAAAAATAAAACAAGCTACGCCTATTTCAAAGTCCAGCAATTTCAGGAGCCCGGACCGTCGCACCACAATCCAGCGGTGGCGAGCTGAAAAAAAACAAAAACGCTGCCCCTCTTTTTGCCCGACTGTGCCACATTTCAGCGGCGCCGTCAGCGGAGAGCAAATATTTTTCCCAGCCGTGGGAAGGCAGCGGCTCACAGCTGAGTCTTGGAGATAAATGAATTTTTTACAGCAATAGTGACTCAGAGTTTTTTTTTTTTTTTTTTTTTTTACCTTCCCGCTTTCAGACATATGCGCGCGCCTGTCTGCAACTTTTATGTGTGTGTGTGTGTGTTATTTTCTTTTTCTTTATTTGCTTGAGTGCTTTGGAGGATTTTACACTTCTGTAACAGTTATTAACACAATTAGGGAACTGCGGAAAAAAAGCGTTCAAAGGCCAAGAAGATTTGGTTGTCTTTAACAGGAGGAAGGTAGATTCTCTGTTTCCACCCCCTGACAAGTGTAAAATATATGGGTAATAAAAAGCTCCTTATCCTGAATTCCATTCCACACCAGTAGTTCCCTTTAAATGCTACACATTAAGTCTTCAAACACATTTGCAGGCCCACGTCAGAGTGCCGAGGAGCGAGAAACCTGTTTTTCCGCAGTTGTGTTTTTTTCTTGAGACCGACGAACTTGCCAATCCATGTCTGTAAATATTGCAGGGATTCTCTGAACATGTGCCTCAACAATGTTGGCTCCATGAAAGCACAACACATTGACTTTTATCTATCGGATAAGAGAAAAAAATGAGTAAAAAAAGAAAATCAGTACATAACTTTGCCTAAGGGTGAGGGCAGGGGCTAAACCTGTCCTCTGAACCCGCTGCGGCAGGTACACGTGCACTCACTGCCGTGTAATATGAAAGAGGCGAGGACGGCGGGAAAAGACAAGGTTAAGTGATCAGAGATATTGAAGACGTCTTGCTCTCGCCGAGAGTGCTCTAATAAATTTGTAATTCCCGTCATCTCTTATGCATGAGGAAAATGAAATCGGCTGAATAAACCATAAAATACACTAATGAGACGGATCTGCAGTCGCGCTGGAGATTGGACCCGTGGCCGCGGTGGCCGGTGGAAAATGAAGTTCTTTCGCTTTTTTTGCACTTTGAATATTAAGAAAGGAATAAAAAAAAAAAAAAGAAGAGAGAGACGGGAAAATTTTTTGATCGAGACAAATCCCTTGATTTTCGCCAGGCGGACCATCAGCGCAGCAAATCCATGTGAAGAGCATAAATGTGGATTGATCACAGGCTTTAAGTAGAAAGCGTAAGAACTGATGGAAACATTTGGTTTCCAATTGGTTTTAATAGTTCTTAAAGGTCCCATGTAAGACCCGATTTAAATTCTTCATTTTTTTTTATAATAGACTGCAGTGGAACAGTTTTGCACAATTAATCATAAAAAAAAAACACTGTGTAGCTCTCCAGACGCTGTGGTTTAGCTTCCAGCTAATTCTGATGCTCTGCTGGATCTTCCACAGCTCAAGAGAACTTTATCTGTCATAAAAGGAAGTAAAGATGTGGCCGATGTTGGACAAGTAATACAATGAAACCAGAAAAAGATGCCATTAAATTATCACCTAATGTTGGGACTTTAAATTCAGATAAGGCAGAGAAAAAAAAAACCTCCCTTTTTGTCTGTAACGTCTTTCTGTGCAGACCAAGAGAACTCTCACAGTTACCCAGGGCGAAAAAAAAAGTAAAACCAGCAGCTCACACCAAAACAATTTAAATGAGGTTCAGATTAAAAAGAGAAAAAAGAAAAAGGGGGAGAATATGTTAAGGAGACTGCTGTGACACCATTAAGGAGCTCATTTTCCAGTCCATCCACACGAGCTCACCTTGTGAATTCCAAAGTCTGAGCACCAAGACCATGCATTCACTTTCCACTCGGCCGAAAATCATCTGTAATTCAGAGTACCGGAGCACCGGCGCCGCTGAGCGACTTTGATTTCTCTTCAGAGAGACTGAAGAGACCTTTATTTTTGTTCCAGGTTGCCATGTTTGACACGTGCTGATCCACTAAGTGCTTGCTCACTATTCTTCAGAAAGAGCAGCTCCGCCAGTTACACTGGGTCAGACTGGAGTGACTCTCATGAGTAGCTTATGGGGTTGCTTGCCATTTTATTTTTTTTTCCCAGCCATTCGCACTAATGCAGAAGCGGTGAAGTAGCACGCCTAGCGAACGCCGCCTTTGTCTCAGTCGGCCGCAGACGTCGATAATACCATCCCACGCCGAGGCCAGATTCTGTAAATGCAAAAGGAGCTCGCTGAGTGAAAAAAAAGAAAGAAAAAAAAAGCCTCGGCATGCGTGCGGCACCGACCGCTGCCTACAGTGCGGCATAAGCAAAAACGCTGCCGTTGGCCAGCGGGACTACAAAAACTGATTTCACAGCTGGGGAAATCCAATTCTGCGTCTAAATCTCCGGAACACGGAGTGGGATATGTTTTGGCTGCAAAAGTGATTTCTTTTTAAGGGTAATTATTCCCAACCAAAACCAGCTTCATTTTATTTTTAAATTTAAATTTTTTTTGATGGAGTCCTGGGTGGTGGTATGATTTGAGAGTGTAAACACTCAGTGGCTGCCTCAGAATCATGTCTGATTATCCTGATTAGCTCACCAGTTGAGAGATATCCCACAGCCTCAGCAATAGAAGGACGTGGCGAAAGCGACGCTATGCTCAGACTACTTCACAACGTCAAGATGAAGGATCTGTGAAAATAATCTTTTTTTTTTTTTTTTTTTGGCCAAGACCAAAAGAAATGACATTGTCTGCGAGTACACAATTAGTGCAGCCGCCTTACAGCTCATTACTGAACATCGACCTCATTTAATAATGTTGACCAAAGGGTGATGTTGGTAGGTTACACACCAGAACCACGCTGAACCAGAGTACCAAGACCTTCTTGAAAGGCTCATCCTGATACGCCCTCAAACAAACTCTGGTCATCCAACCTTGATGAGACCGAACTGCTGGAAGAACTGAACCTGATTCCAACCAGCAGCTATGCTAAGTTGAAAAAGCAGCATGTTGACAAGAGATTCCATGAGCAGGCGTTGGGTTCGTTTCACCAACTCTCACCAACTGGTTTGGACCAGAGTCTACAAGCACCCTGACCATGGTTGCCAAACCAGAAAGATTTGTGTGTCCCAATTGGACGAATCACACGAGGAGCCGTGAAGGTAAGCACCAAAACTGACCGATTGGATGGTGGAACGAAAGGTGGGATTTTTGATCCAGAAGCCAAAGGAAAAAAAAAAAAATCTTTGAGCAGCCCACTGGGACAGTTCCTAGTGGTGCCAGATGACCCTGACGAAGACTGACAGCTACCTCAGGAGACGGGTCCCAGACAAAACAAAGCATTCTCCTGTTCCACCGGTGATACACAGAACACAAACAAAGCGGATAAATCCGCAGAGACAGAAAGACAAAAAAAACAAAAAACTTCTCTGAATGCTAATTTGGAATTCTGGGCCTGTGGATCAGCCGGCAGCAACCCAAGAGATTGTTAACAAGCAAAGCCGAAAACACCTCAGCAAGTGAATGAGGCTTACGCGACATCGCCAGTCAAGCCTGACCTTGCCCAGACATAAAAACAGCAGAGCAAGATTAATTAACAGGAAACTCAAAGCTCGGGAAAACAAAACTTCTATTATTCAGACTCTCTTTCTCTTTTTTTTTTGTTACCTAAAGAAAAACAACAATGAATTTAATTAATTCAACCCTGATTTGCAAGGCGAAGAAGCCGTGAGGGATGGGAGCCCAGTTAGAGGGCGCTGTTCATCACAGATTCCTTTTCACATCTACGTTTCTATTGTCTTCAACAGTGTCGCCCGTTGTCAGAAAACGGCTGCCCCACTGACAGGTCCAATATTTTTTGGGTGACATTTCAGGTATTGCAGTAAGCCTGAAGACTTGAGGGGCATATTTATACCAAGCTTTTGCAAAATTTAGAATATATATATTTGTGGGGACCTGCTATGATTGGCCCACAGACTGGTCGATGATCTCCTTGTCACAGTTCGACCTCCAACCTGAGGTGATCAAGTCGTTTCGTCTTCAAAGCAACAAACTTCACCACCGCCAATGAGGAGGTTGACTGCGATGGCTGAGTGGCAGATGACGTCTTTTCCAGGCACAACCCGACGGCGTGTTCGCAGCCTGAAATATTCAGCAAGTGGAGCAGCGTCTCTATCCGGCCATGAGCCCGCAGGAGCGAGACTGTGTTCTCACCCCTTCCTCACACTTCAGTCTAATAATAAACGTGACTTGAGTTCAGCTCCGTCCGCTCTGAGGTATCTGTTGCACAAAGAGTCTCGGCAGACTCTCCTCTGTCATACAGACAAGGCTTCTGTGATGCAATGCCGGGTTGTGTAATGGAGAAAAATGGGGGGAATGGAAAACGGTGGTCATCACTCTTTGGCGATTCCACTCCACTCCCCTGAGATCCGTGCAGTGGGACTGTTTCAGTCTCGCCGTCGAGATGCTTTGGTCAGGTGTCTCGCCGTGCCCCGACAACTGCTGCTCTTCCAAACACGTGCGCGGCAACGGGAGCGCCCGCCACTCACGAGGCTGCAGCAGCGGAACGTTCCGGCTCCCGGCTTTGACGGTGATTTGATTGTGCGCATCAAAACGGTCGCTTGACATTATTCACTGGACCACCGTCAGCAGCACCGTCTCTCCTCCTTCCACCGTCCCCCCACTACCACCACCCCCGGCCAGCAGGAAGAGTGCGAAGGCTCATAGACAGCATCCACGACATGAAATGTGTGTGTGTGTGTGTGTGTGTGTGTGTGTGTGTGTGTGTGTGTGAACGGCACTTCTGTCTCAGAGAAGCGAGAGGAAGCAAAGCTCACACGCTCAAGTACAGTACAGTGAGTCATCGGCGTAGGGTGGGAGGAGGGAACAGGGGGGAGTTGCTCCTGAACGCAGCACGGCCTTATCATAACAAATGCCCTTCACATGTTCCTGTGCCCTGAAGGCAAAGAACAACACAACACTACACATCCACATTACACATTACACCCCCCCGCGCCCCGTCGCTATCAAACGCAATTTGCTTTATTTACAATGCCAGCGTGCCCGATGGCGAAAGTGCAATTTCTCTTCTTCTTCTTCTTCTTGGCACTGATGGGAACAAAAAGCCCCCTCCCAACCCTCCCCCACAACAAATCAATTTCCCCGCAGCGCCTCATCCTGGCAGTCACGGATATCCAGTGCGGTTGCACGTTCCGATATCAAAGTCGCAACTTGGCGGCAAAGGGCGAATCAGAGACGCGCGATTCAAAACGCTTTCCTCCCCCTCCAGCCCCCACCCCCCACCCCCGAGGTGAGCCTTGGTCACCTTGGAAATAAATTTTTCCTTTCCACGCACGTTAGGACAAAGACAGGGACAGGGTACAGTTATTTGGGTTGAGAAAGCCCAGTAATTCGGCAGAGGTCAGGGAGACGACACCCCTCCCACCCCCAACCCGACGTCCTTCCGCTCGCTATCTGGCTAATTCGCATTTCAACCGCTCCACTGGCGCTGGAAAGCAAAGTAAGATAGTCATCTCCGCGAGGTGCGAAGGTTTTGGGGAGGGTGGGGGGCTCCGTAAGCTTTGGCTGGCTATCGACGGCTGTCTGATGCCGCACGCTATCCTGTCCGATCTGGGCTTTGACAGGAGGTCCGACGAGGAAGAGGCTTGTATTACAGCCGAGAATCGATGCAAGCGGGCCATATCCCCATCAATAGGCGGCCGCAACTCTCCTGGCTTCCCGCTCTGTGACGGATAAGATGCTTTATCAAAAGGAAAAAAGGGCAAAAAAAAAAAAAAAAAAATACAAAGGGATTGCGGTTGGATACGGTGGCAGGCTAAAAATAAGCCGCGGTGGCCAAGCCCGATAAAGAACGGGGCTGTGATGTTTCTTCTCCGTCGGCCGCTCGCAGCAAACACGCTGTGGCGCGAAAAATGCAGACGGAGAGCAGGCAGTGATTATCCGCAGCAGAAGCGGCGCGCCGACTGGTTCACTACGGCGACGTTTTGCGTTTCTTTTAATCCGTCTGGCTGATTTATCGCAAGCGTCCATGATTGTTGTTCCCGAAAGGGGGAAAAATAAGAAGAGCAAGAAGACGCCCGAAAAACTTGGTCAGATTGGCCTCATATGACATTGTTGTTTTAACGCGGTGGTTCTCAAACTTTCTCTGTCACGCCCCACCTTGGAGGACGTAAAGTTTTCATGCCCCCCCAAAAAAAACAAAAAACAAAAATTGGGGCTAGAAGCCCCAAATTTGACGTGGCTGTGTCTTGAGGGATCCCGATGAACCTGCAAGTGGTCCCATGTCTCTAGGACAAAGTTGACTTTTGACCCCATAGACTTGCATGGCATTGGGGTTAGCGATAAGGCTGGAATTAGGGTTAGGGTAAACTGGAATTAGGGTTAGGGTTTCGGGGTTCCTCATGGGCTAGAAGCCCCAAATTTGACGTGGCTGTGTCTTGAGGGATCCCGATGAACCTGCAAGTGGTCCCATGTCTCTAGGAAAAAGTTGACTTTTGACCCCATAGACTTGCATGGCATTAACGTTAGCAGTTTAGCGTAGCTTTTAGTCTCTTTGCTTGGGTGGACTTTGCACCTCTTCTCATAAAAAAGCAATTAGAGCTTTACGGGACGCATTTGGGTTTGTCAGTCTGTTAATGGACTTTATTGTGCTTTAAAGGTTGTTGAATTGCTAAACTTGGCTTTCGCAGTTAAATCCCAACGTACGTAATGGTTTTCTTTATAGCTGGACTCGACTAAGCTAGCACTTTCCTCCGTCTCTGGCATGGCTGCTCTTTGCTTCCTTCCTCCCAACTGCATTTCGCGCATCACAGGATTTGCCAAAGCAGGACGAAGGCCGTTCACCCTCTCCTTTGTTGTAAGCGGATGAATTGCAGCGAATCGAGCTCCAGAGAGTTAACTTCCGGGGGCCGCAGAGACATGCTAAATGACTGCTATTATGGTTCAAATATTGGTATTTCAACAAACACCTTTGACAGTGTTTTTCTTAGCAGTCAGCATAGTATTTTTCCCCCTGCCTCCTTTCTAGCTTTGTAGAAAAACAGAACGCTGGCCAGGTGAAGAAAAAGAGCGGCTAAAGACACTTAAAAGAGAGAAAAAAAAAAGCATTGGATTTGTTCGCCATCAGCACGGTGTGTTGTTTCCAGCAGTGTTTCTGTGTTTCTCAAGGAGCAGGATCTTTGTACACAGGGTGGCGAGGGTTTGCTGGCTCACAGTAAACTCTAATTGCCCCAAAGCCAAAGGCAGCCACTTTCAAACAGGGTCATTCATCTTCCCACGGAAAAAAAAAAAAGGGGGAAAATGGTCCCGGGCCCTGATCCTTAATCACCCTCTCCTGCCGCAGCGTACAAGGTCGCCAGGGAAGTCCGGTGACAAACACGGCGGCAAACACAGACGCAAAGACGGACAGACTGACAGAGAGACAGACGTGAACGTCTGTCACCCGTCATGTCACAGGCGGCAGGGCTCCTCGGGAAGGCAGGGAGGAAATGGAAGGTGGGAGATTTCTTCATCTTTCAGGTGAATGTCGAGCAGCGATTACGGCTCCGGGTTACGGTTTGTGTTACCGTTTGCGCTTCTCTCCCCCTTCAAAGAGGAAGTGCGGAAATTCATGTGGAGGCTGCGGTGAGCCGCCGCTGAAAGCCGTGACCGGAGAAGAGCTGGAGAGGAAGAGGGGGATGGAGGAGGAGTGCGGAGGGAGGGGAGTAAAGGGGGGAGGATTGCAGAGGATTGCAGGGACCGGCCCTTCTCCAGATTGGTCCAGGATGATTTCAGTAAAATTGGGTTATTGTGATAAATAATAATAATAAAAAATAAAATAAAATAAATCATCAAATCATCAAAATATACTCAAGAGAAATTGCAAAGTGGCACTGTTCTATTTCACTGTGCTCCTGCACTGAATTAGCCCACTGTGAACTTTAATAGCGTTTCCTACTCGGCGTATGGTCAGAATCAAAGGTTTGAAAAGAGAGTCTTCACATTTCAGAGGCGCAGAGCTTTCAAATGAAGACAAATTGGTGGCCGAAACGGGAACGGCAATCCTCTCCGTTGCTGTGAAGATCACACACTCCTCGTCTCTCCCGCCACCCTTGCAAGTCGATCCTCTTGAGTTACAAGAGGCCGGACGCGCAGTGTTTGAACAAGGGTTCAAGTAAATCCACTCACATCACCTCCGAGTGGGATACAGGATACAGTTTATGTCCGGATCATTTTGTCAGGCTCACTCCGTGAACTTTTGGGGGGGGGGGGCTAAAACCTACTCAAAGCATCCACAGTTTAATCCTCTCAAAATATTCTTTTGAGATGATTAAAGTTTTCTTATCTTTATTTTTTTTTTTAAATATGCATCAACCAGACTGTTCTGCTCTGTGAATAATTGAATTGTCCAATTAAAATGAAATCTTTCAGGATACAGTATGTTAATTTGCTGCCTCAAAATTAGCTAAAAAAAAAAAAAAAAAAAAAAAACTCTAAAAAAAAAACCTCCAGCTTATTCCCAAATACAGAGCACTTTGCAACTACTTACTTACTACTTCTCTGCATTAGGTAATGCACAACTGTCAACAACCAATCACTGGAAATTGGTCATCCCCGACTGATAACATTAGAATAGAAACACAGTTCTGTTAAAATAAATGGGAAATAACAGAACTTGGGAGAAAGTCAAATAGATTTTCTATAGAAAATAAAATGTCTCTTCATCGCGACTTTATAGAGACAATTTCCATTTTCTCCGGGTCTCTGCGCGCAAAACCAGAGTTGACCGCACTCGTCGCGGCGGCACAATCAATGAGTAAAACAATATCTCAAACTGTGAAAGCTATCGCTTTTCTTGACGCGCGACGCCTGAAATCAGAGCTTCCAGCGCTCTCGCCTCTGGGCGCGGACGGCACGCCGCCGCCGCTCAATCTCTCTCAATCTCGCCGGGTTTCCTGCAGCCAGAAGCTGTTATGACCTCCAGGCTGCCTCGCCAAATCAATGTGGCCGTTGCGTAATGGCTCGCGCCGGCAGCTTTACGTCTCCCAAATTAGCCCAGACTCCCACCGGAGTCCCGTTCCTAATAAGCATAAACCAAATTAAGCGTCCTATTGAGCCGCTTTTTAAGAAGATCAAAGTGGAGAAAAACTAATCGCTAACCAATTGAGAGACGATTTGTGTAGCTCACTTTGCGCTATTGCTAGCCGGTGCACGCGCGAGCGCGGGGCCTGCAGACGCCCCGACATTTATCTTCCGCCGTCCTGAGAGCAACAGGTTTTTTTCTTCTTCTCTTTCGTTCTTTTCTCTTTCCTTTATTTACCGCAGTTTGCAGCGACTCGCTGCAGACCCAGAGGAGAAACATTACTGGGACTTCGCTAATAGCTCGGCCGAGCAACGGAACAGAGCGCATTAATGGCGGGGAACATCAAAGGCTGCGTCTGTTGCGATACATATTTAATTAAATCATCTTGACTCCGGCAGACGAGCGGTGCAGAGACAAAGACTGCAAAAGATCTGCAGAGAAAAATAAATAAATGAATAATTAAAATCCAGCAAGGACGCCACCCGTCGTCTTCTCCCTCTCTGCCTCACACACACACACACAGACATAAAGACATGAATTCACTCAGTGGAGAGTGCGTATAATAAGCTGGCAGCCATACACAGTGATTCATTACGACCACTGTGAAATAAGTCAGCTGCTCAGGCGAGCGCTGCGCTAAAATCAACCGCACCTGAAGTTATGATTCACAATTATGGCCCACAGTGGCCCACAATGGCCCGGCGCGGCCCGGCAAATTTCATTACGCTTCTGTCTCGCATGGAGATGAATGAGATAATCGATGGCAATTAAAAAGAAGTGGACGACGGGACTTTTTTTTGTGTGTGTTTGTGCAAACTCGGCGGGGTGACGAGAGCGAGACGGTCGCCGGCATTTGACCAAAGACCATAATTAAGTTGTTGGATCACAACCACACCCACAAAAAAAACCCGACAACTTTTCTTTCATGATTTAAGCAGGCATCTAGTTTGCAGCGCTTTTAGCCTGTTAGCTAATGAACTCAAGCCAGTTGGCTGTCAGCAAAACACACATGTCCAGAGGATTGCGTTTAATGAGGACAGACACGCCGCCGCAGTGCTAAATGTTGGGCTAGTTAAACCAAGACGTCTCTATTTATCGGCCAACACTGGTTAAATATTTGTTGCGACAGTTTAGAAGCCCGAACCCTCTTAATCTTGAGCGAGTCAAAGACAAAACAAAAACAGCAACATGCAAAATCAAGTGGAAACAGACCTTTCTCTCTGGAATCCAGAGCTAATCTATCACATGCTACGTCGACGGTGACAGGGGTTTTCTTTAGCTAGCTCTGCACTTTGCTCTGTGCAATCGCTCAGAAAAAAAAGAAAAAAAGTAAAGTGTCTCTGTGAAAACTGCTGACGTTGAGGACCGCGGGTTGTCATGCGTAACCGGGTCGCAATTCCTGGAAGGGACAATGTGATTAGCCGTTCGAAATGCTTTTAATTGGCGCTGTGAGCGCCGCCGCGCAAGCGCAATGTAGCTTCAGCAGAATTGGAGGGTAGAGGGGGCAGAACAACGGAAAAAAAATAAGTAGAAATCAGACCAATAATTCAGTTTTACATTTGTTTCCTGCGCCACTCACGAGCGGCTTTGCTACTGACGGTCAGCAACTCTCTCTCTTTTCTCAGCGACACGGACGCTGAGTTTATAACCAGGCATCTGCTGCGACATGAAGCTCAGCATGGAAGGTGGGAGCTTGCGCACCAGCAGACGCACGAAGCGGACGTCCCGCTGGTCAGCTCGGGGACAAAAATGCAGCACCGTGCACCAGTGTGTGTGTGTGTGTGTGTGTGTGTGTGTGTGCGTGTTGTTTGGCTGATGAGGAAGGTACGCACACGCCTAGGCACGCACGCACGTATCCACACTTCCACACTCACACACTCACACACACGTTCCTGCACAGATCTATATAAGCTGTGTTTTGAGGCATGGGGACATCCATTACCAAAAACCCCTGTGGATCAAAACCCCTGGTGTTAGCTGCTGGTTGTCGCACACTGGGCGACAAACTGCCTTGAAAATCACACTGCAGGCATAGGCGCGCGCGCACACACACACACACACACACACACACACACACACACACACACACACAAAAGCGAACCCATGACCTACAGCTACAGAATTGCAAACATCTGCAATCACATCCACATGGAAAGTGGAAAAATGGAAATGGCCGCTCGCAGACTCACTGCCGGATGAGGTGAGAAAGGCACAAAAGGCGAGTGCCGCACTCACCCGACAGCACTCGCCAGACAATCAAGGACCGGAAAATTTAAATATATATAAATATATATCCTTTTTTTTTCTGCGACTGCCGCATGTTTGCTGTGTTGATGGAACGAGACGGTGGATTTTTGCCGAGTGTGAGAAGCAGCTGCGTGCACGTTCGCACAACGACCTGTTGTGAGTCTTTCAGGGCCATCTGCAGCTGCTACGGTGCTTGTGTTCGAAACGGCTCTAATTCAGTTGCGTGATGCAAATATTAAGAGGTCTGGGTTTTCTGATGTGTTTCCTTTGTAGTCGGTGTGCGTCATTGTGTCCGCACTGTCTATGTTGTGTCTGAAAATGTGTTCCGGAACTTCTGAGATCCAACATTTTATTTTATTTTGTGGTTATTAAATTAGCACTTTAAATTTAAAGCTCCCCTTTTCTATTATTTTTTTTTTTTCATTCTACACTCCAGAGGATCAGCCGTGCAAGATTAATTATTAAAGAAAGAAATGAATCTGAAGGAAAAAAAAAAAGTAGTTGAATGTTTTGTTTCTGCCGTTTAAAAAAAGAAATACTCCCAATATGAGAACTTTTGCAACTCCTGTCATTGTTAGAATTCCAGTTTATGGCTCGTACTGACATCAGAACAGAACATCCGGAGAGAACATATTACTTTTTATTTTATTATTATTATTTTTTTTTATATTTCCAGTCAGTCCCAGCACCTGCTCCACATCCATCACCCACAATGCAACTCAACTCGTCTCGAACGGAGAAGAAGAGCAGCCTGACAGACGTCTGGTAAATGCTCTCCTTTCAACATTCGCTCACTTTTTCTTTCCTTCTTTTTTTTTTTTTTTTTTTTTTTTTTTTAACCCGTAGACTTTTTCAAACTTGTAAAAAGAAAAAGAAAAACAGGAAGAAAAAAAACTGCCTCAAGTGACATCAATTTATCTGAATTTGCACAGCTCCCCGCAGAGCCGCAAACGCCTCAACGGGACGTTTTTTCTTCTTGTCCTTTCTCTGGCATATGTAGCGCAGCTGCACAAGACACAGAGGTGCACTTTGATGTACAATTGGCAGCGTTCCCCTTTAAGAGATTGGCTCCCATTTTTTTTCCTTCTCTGGCTGTTAAGACGCTGTAACTTTTGCTCGCCTTCCGAGGAAAAAAAAAAAAAAGACGAAAAAAATTGCGAGGTTGTTTGTGAACCAGGAACCGTTTGTGAACGACGGCGGCGTGGACGTGGAGTTTGGTTCCAGCCACTGGCCTGATTAAAAGGTGCAGTATTTGGCTAAAAACAAAAGCTCAGAGTAAACATACAATATTTATTCCATTATTCTTGTTCATGTAAATTGAGCGGCGCATTAGCCCCATTCAGAAGCCTATTTACTTGTCTGGCCAAACTCACTAAAAAGCTTATTAATATTTATGATGATGGGATGGAAGAAAGCACAAAGCTTTTTTTTTTTTTTTCCGGTGGGCAGGAGGTGGTGGGGGCAAAGTTCTTGGTCGGGAACTTTTGAGTCCCCCTCCTGCATGGTAATGATCAGGCCTTGTCTGAATGCATGCAGGTATGTTTTTTTTTAAAGAGCATGTTTATTTTGTAGGGAAGATTATCAGGAAACTCTTGGCTGCTTTATCGTAACTGTGTGCTCACATTAAACACGTTTTTTTTTTTTTTTTGGCCCGGTCCCTTTGGTTTAACGCCATCTTTTGTGACTAGTTAAAAAACCTTGGAAGCAAACTCACAGCTCACAGAAGAGCTGCATGTTGCAGAGGAGAAAGAGAGTTTTAAAGGGGAGGTTTTCATTGAACATAGCCCAGATGTGCTGCGACGTGAAGTGACAATGAAATACTTTTAGATTTTATTCAATTTATTTTAAACTCTACAACGTCGCCGTAGCATTTTATGCGTGTTGTGTTTTTTTTTTTTGTCGTCTGCAAGCCTAAACCTGGGTATGCCTGCATGTTGAATGCGGGACCTAAAAGTCATAAACGTCAATCTTTGAACGCGGATCTCCAGACCTCAATCCAAGAGGTGTCACAAGGCTGTACAATTAACGCGTTATATTATCGCGTCTCCTCCGCTGGGTGCGTCTGCGGGTCCCTCGGTGGACGAGCTGACCTGCCAAGCAGCCACGTAGTGGAGCGGCGGGGAGACGGAGGGCGAGACGCGGCTGTTTCCCGGCGGAGCCGTCATTAACTAACCGTGTGATTGCTTCTCTACACTACTCGTCCCCCCCCCTCGCTCTGCTGACACCGAGACGTCAGGCGCGGATTCGCTGCCTCGCACCTCCGAAAAGGACGGAGGAAAAGGCAGTAAAACACGCTGATTTTCGGTCTCAGACCTGCACTCTGGTTACAGCTGTCTTTAGCGCTGCGGTACATTACTAATGATAGCTTAACTCCCTCAACTCGCCCCATAGTGGCCTGAGGGGCGGAGGAATCGGGCAAAGTGGCGGCGGCGCCCTCGCCCTTTACCTCTCACGCCGAGCTGTTTGACAGCCGACGAGGGAGCCGCAAAAAGTAAATGGAACGGTGCGGCACAGCAGCGTGAATCACGGCAGACGCTGCCGCGGGAGGCGGCGGGAAAGACGTATGAACGAGGCTCAAATCTCGGAGGGAGCGAGGAAAAAAAGTGAAGTGAGAAGTTGGGGAGGGGAGGGGGGAACCTTGCAGTGAGCGGAGGATTTTTTTTGTGTGTAATTATTTGATGTTTATGAAAAAAGAAAAGAAAAATGTAAAATGTGCCACATTTTATTGTGCGTCTTATCAGAATCGACCTGGCCAAAGACGTTTTACGTCTTATCTCAGATGTTAAGAGCTTTGTAGCTTGCAGCATTGGCTTAAAAGGTAGTGAGCTAGCATTTCCAAAGCATTTAAGAAAAAAAAATATCACCCTAAAACAACCGCAAACTTGCATGAGTTTTAATACAAAACTTTTACATGCCAACATCTATCATTTTCGCAAGCAAAAGCCTTAACGATCCCACGGCCCAACATGCTACGCTATAACAGCGGACCTGCTTACAACACATACAATTCAGATGAGAGGCCTTCCAGGTGCAGTTCTTTATGGATCACCTGGTATTTAGATGTCTTCCAACCTCTCTGACTCCCCCCAAACCTAATAAAAAATGAGGCATCAACGGCAAGAAAAGAAGGCCATCATAGTGGAAAAACAGAGGTGAGGAGGCTAATTACCAGCAGACAAGTCACACCCCGTCAATGCTACCTATACGTCAAGGAGAAAATATTGCTTTAATATGAACAACAAATGGCCGAGTTGGTCCTCGGGGGTCTCAGAGGGCCGTTACGTGTGATTACTTTATTGGCACGCCGGTGACATTCATTGGCGGCAACCCAAGACTTATTGGTGAGAAGCCTCTGTAAGGTTGGATTAGGGGACCGAGGGACAGAGATGGAGAAAGGCGGCGCGAAAAGCAAAAGGTACACGATAAAACCTCAGAGGGAAAAAAGGTAGAGAATAAAAAAAAAATACAAAGCAAGAGAGAAAAGAGAGCAGCGGTGAGGCTGCACGGGCGGGTGAACTGCAGCTTGATGCTGGTGATAGAATATGAAATACAGTATCCTGACCTTCACCGGCCTGGTCGGGGGAAAAGACCGCCTACGCACACGGCTTCTGCTGGTGTTGACATTTCCGCTTTTAAATCTGATTATTGCGTGAAAAGTTGCGCCCGAGGCTTGTTTTCCACAAAACTCCGCTTGCGCTATAATCCGGGATTTAACGGCCCTATTGGCGGCCACCGATTGGCTCCCAGCGTTTAAATAAAGAGCGAAGGATTGTTTTTCATTTTTTTCCCAAAAGGATGGATGATAGTTGATGTTAGTGAGTTCCACACAATATTTCCCTGTGGCAAATATGCAAAATTTTGACTATGAAAATGCACTAGGAAGTAAGAGAACAGTCAATATATTGATTGTCAAACAATGGAACATTCACACCCTCAACCAGTAGTGGGAAAGGCATAGTGGGATCAACTATGCGAGCTAAAGTTAGTGTCTGCTAGCTTTTGGTTAGCTGTTGATGTGATGTGTGTTGTGCGTTTTTTTTGTTTGTTTGTTTGTTGTTGTTTTCTTTTTGTAATTTTCAACCCAAGTTTCTTCACTATTCATTTTTTATGTGTTGCTAAAAACACTCAAAAGTAGTTTATGTTGTGAATTACGACAATGCGACGAATGTTGACATTTATGGCCCATATCATAAAGTGACTGTACTAAATGCTACACTGAGACATTCCAATGGACTCATACAATTGTGGAACAATATTTTGGAACAATATTGACACTGTGTTAGCACAAACACAGCAGAGCTAAGAAGCGCAGTACATTTAATGTTAGACACTCAAAACAGAGTGTATGATTTGATTTAAATAAGTCAAAAACACCTATGACAAACATTTGTAAATATTGAAATTCACTTTTTTTTTTCTTTCGTACAGGTGCGTTCGCTTTAGCATTGTTCAAACCACATCCCTGTCAAACATTTGACCACACAATCACTGAGCACCGGAGCACACAGCTTGCCAACGGGCCTACCTGGATAGTTGGTGGTGAGCGCTGCTTGCGGGTGGTCGTGGTGGACAGCGTGGTGGTGGTCTCAATGAAGGTGGTGGACATCTCGGGCGGCACCGAGGTGGTGGTGCGTGCCGCGCCCCTGCTAGTGGGCACGTCGCCCACCAGCCGCACGCTGCCGTTCACCTTGATGTTGACGTGGCCCTCGGCGGCCATGTTGAGGACCTTCAGGCCGTTGTAGTAGAGGCCGGAGAGCTGGCCCTGGTAGGGCCGCTTCCGGTCGTTGCCGCCGATGGAGATGGTGGCCTGGGTGTTGAAGATTGTCAGCTGCCGGCCTGGCGTGGGGTTAAGAGTGGTGGGAGGTGAGTGTGGTTGTTTTGGAAGACGTGGTCATAAAGCTTGTTCTGTCCAAGTCTTGTTTAAATGTGCAATTTGGGGAATACAGCCAACATTCAGAAGTATTGTCTTTGAAGGCATATATTTCATTATGGGGTCGTAGCTCCTGGAATATAGCTAGCACTGAAGCTAGCACAATGCTAACTGAGTGTAGCCTTCGAGGCCTCAAGTGTGAGACATGAGTGTATTTATTTTTAAATTTTGATGATGCAATAACTACAAAAGATGAATAAATGTTTCGATGATGCTAAGGGGCTAACAGACTAGCTTCTTTAGCTTTTGCCTTTAATTGCCAACCTGCACTGCCCCTCCAAAAACATTGCAGGGGATTTCTGTTCTTGTGCCGTTCCAATGCAAAACTTTATCAACTTGTTTTTTTTTTTTTTTTTTTCTTCGGCAGGTTGGAGGACAAATTGCTGCTGCGCATCAGCTTTAAATCAAGTATGGGCAAAGTTAAAGGTGTAAATGTAACCGCTGTGTGCACTGTGATTGTGTGTGTTACGGCTATATGGAACAAATTGCACATTAAAACAATGGCGTTATCTCCATAAAACGCATTAACCAAAAACACACAAACAAACACATATACATGTCAACAGAGGCTAAATAAAATTATTGGCGCGATCAGTTTACTGCTTGATTGCATGATGGGGGTGGATGGAATTAAAAGAGTATGCAAATGAGACGGCAGTGGTTGGGGGGGGGGGGGGGGGGGTACATGCTTTTTACAACAACGCCTCCACCTCCCTGTGTGTGGAAGCTGCGTGCAGCGTTATCAAACGCCGCAGAGTGACAGACACACTGCAGCAACGGTATCGCAGGGAACACATGCAGGTAGGAGTGGAAAAATGAGCTGGGATGAATTCCGAAGGGAGCAATATTGGCATTCTCCGGGAAAAGGAAAAAGGAAAAAAAAGGGGGTTTGGGGGTGGCAAAACGATTAATAAATATGTATGGAGGCTTTGACGCCTGGCGATAAAGTGTGGAGCGAAGCACACAATCACTCCACGTCACGGTCGATTTCATTAGGGAGAAGCCCTAAATATCACTGTCAAAAATGAGTGGGGAAAAAAAACAAATAGAAAGGCAACAACAACAATAACAATGCACATGGCTCGTGCTTTAATTAGGAAAACAGAAATGCGGGAAAGTTGAACAACACAGGAATCATAATTAAAAATCTCATTTGTATAATTTACAGGCACACGCGCACGCACACAAACGCGCACACACTGCATTTGCAGCGTTTGCACAGAATGAACAATCAGAGAATGGAATGAGGAGTGAGGGACAGGCGCGCACACCCATTCACCCACCCCCCACACACACACACACACACACACACCGTTCATCATCACAGAAGCCAAAATGAAAACGGCACGCGTGGAGTCATGCATGCAGCGGCGGTGATGGCATTTTTCAATCCTGGCTGGTGTTTAGGGGGCTGTTAAAGGGACTTTTATAATCAGGTTAAGATGTTTTTTTTGTGCAGTGACCTTTTATATGCTGTTTATAATGATATTATGTTGACTCAGAAGATTTATGGCGCAGCAAAGGGGGGGGATCGGGGCACCAAAAAATACTTTTTTTTTTTTTCTGTAAGTATTACAAACATCAACAAGGTGCAGATTTAATAAAATCTGAAAACTCAATTAAGGCTCATTTGTGACATTTTGCCATTTGGGAGAAAAAAAAACAACAACTAGCAAAAAAAAAAAAAAAAATTCTTTGCTCAATTTGCTCTCTATCGGCAAAGCAAAAAAGGGGTTCTGGTTTGCATGATTGGTTGAGTCGCAATCAGATAAATTACAGGGAGCAGAGGAGGGAAGCACCTGATGCTTTGGGAAGATTTCAGTCGCTGATTAGTTTTTGTTCTCAAACACAGCAGAAGGTTTTTGAGATTTTATTTTCGGAAAATGACTTTTCCTCCCAAACGGCTAATGTCACAAAGTCAGTTTTTGTAACGATTCAAGATGCTGCGTGAACCGTTTTGGAAAATCTCTTCTCAGTCCCTTTAACTGGACGGCATGGTTTGACGAAAGAAATCAAAAAATGACAATGACAAGAAACAGGAAGTAGAGAGTGGATAGAAAAAAAAAAATCAAAGCAGTAGAACAGGAACATTTTGGATTGACTTGTATTTTTTTTTTTTTTTTTAAAGGAGGGTTTAAGGGTTAATTATTCATTCTCACAAGGTCGACGAGGGGAACAAGCCGATGGGATGACAGGAAATAAAAATAGAAAGAGAAAGACATTCTAGAAGTCGGGTGAAGATTTACCTTTCTCCTGAAGCCAATCTTCTACTGGCCGGGTATATTTGAACGGGATTTTCTTATTTGCCATTTGATAGCGCTCAATGTCGCTGTTGCCTTTAAAGTTTGAGAGTTTGACAAACAGCTTGAAACAGTCGGAAGCGAGCAGCACACATCATCACACATTTATACACTTCGGTTTATGGCGAGTTTAAACAGCGTTTAGGAAATATTTATGAAAAGCTTTATGAAGAGATTTTTTTTTTGTTGTTTGCACTCCTGCAAGCAGCTCCTGTTTAAATCGTTTAAATTCGGATTTGTTTTTCTTTTTTTTTCCCCTTCTTATCACTCCACGTCTAAACAGCACAACAACGCACATCAGTGTGTCCCATGCATAATTCATCTGCAAGAAAAGAAGGTGAATAACACAGTAGTAAAAACAAAACAAAACAAAGAACAGAAGAAAACATCACAGCCTATGCAACAGGTCACTGGTTAGAATAATGAGGCTGCAGCTGGAGACATGCGTCTAACTGAGGGAAACTTAATGCGACCGAAAACGTTCCCACTGGACACCACCTGCTTTTTGACACAGTCTGGGGTCGGGCGAAGGGGGGGGGTGCAGGATGCTGTTAGCCGGTTTATTTGGTAGGAGGAGGCGCTAATTTGGAGTGCGGCGGACCTCATGGGAGGGGACGGAAGTCCCGCCGCGGCCTCGGAATCCGAGGAGGAGAGACGCATACAAATGGCATCATTACGCACATGGCGGGAGGCGGGAAACGGACCCCTGTCGAGTTATCACAGACAACAGGCTGTCACAGTTTATTCTTTTTTTTTTTTTTACATGCGCTTGGTATGTTTTTTTCGACGTGACAAAACACTTTTTTTTCACCTTTTAAAAATATAGATATTTGTAGGTCAGCTCTGCCCTCTCTGACTAAATCCACAGCGGGACAGTACTACACTCGAAACTGCTCCACTGTCCATCGAAAGGGGATTCAGACCATCCAATCATAACGTGGAATCCCAGTGACCAGGTTCACGCCCTCCTCTGTTGACTCTCAGAGAAGCTCAGTGGCCGGGGGCGGGACTAAACGCAGCCTTTACCCAATGAGCGGCTAGTTTCACTACTGTGAAAGAAACGACTGCACGCCGCTCGATTGGACCGCAACTGCAACGGACTTTGATGGACAGAGACGCAACAGAAACAGAAGATGAAAATCTTATCTGAGATAAGTTTCTGATTCTGAACGGATTCGTCGCGGAGTTGAAAGCATCCCGACGCATTTTTAGACAATTTCAGAAGATATTTGACCATTTTGGTTTTTTTTTGACATTTCACAGGAAAGCTGAGCTTCCCTTACAGTCTTAGAGGAATCATCCATTTCCCTCCTACGTGGGCGTCGCCCCCTGCAGACGCAACGCTCTGTCTCGCCAGCGGCAGGAAGGGAGGCGAGAACTGAGACATTTCAGCTCTGCAGCCCTGAAGAAAAAAAACAAAAAGCAACAAAAAACAAACCAACAACACTCTGTCGTGATGACAAAACACCACAATACCAGTACAATGCACCATGTTTGTCACCCCCTGAAAAAGAAAAAGGGAAGCACGGCACAGTATCGTTTATAACGGCGAAGGGAAAGGGCAAGGCGCCGTCATTTGCGCGGCAAAAGGTCTTTCTGGGATTGCGTGTTGTTGCTCCTGAAGCCTCTCAGTGTGATTTATTGATCGGCGACATCGCGGCCACGCTGACGGACTCTTATCACGAGCGCCGACCCGCCACACTGAAAAAGGCCTCTTTCCGCAAGCTTTACTTATTTATTTATTTCTGTTTGCGTCAAGCACCACAATTGGAAGATTCCTTCAGGTAAAGTCAGTCTTGACTTGAAAGAAGCCGGCTAGCTGGTGCAGTAGGATGGTGCAGATATTCTTTGAAATAAGCCATTTCTATTTAATGACCAACCAAGGACGTCGGGTTCCACCCACTTCTGTCCCAGTTGGTGAGTTCAAAACAATGAGGAACTGATGATATATCAATGTCACTCCCTCATAGTGGGCAGGCAAATTTATCCTCTAGTTCTAATTTTCCATCATATGATTGGCGACTATTTTTCACAATAAAGAAACCCAGAAAGCTCAGAACATAAACCTTGTAGTATCTCATACAGTTGGTAAATATGGTTGCGAAACTATGTAAACCATGTCCTTTTAAAAGTCTCATATTTTCCCTTTTCATGTCATTCTTATAATGTCAGGCCTGCCTCAACTCTCTAGAGCTTGAAAAAAACAAAGAAAACAAAAAAGCAGCATATTTAGCCATGGGTTTACAGCCACCTACCACAAATAGCAGAGCTGGCTTTCAGCTTCTAGCTTCTTGCTAAAGCTAATGCTTTGTTGGACCTTCCACATGTTCAAAGGAGGACAAATAACAATAAGAAGTGAAGAATTCTGTCGTCACCGGCTAGCTAGCTGCCCTATTACCGATAGTGTTCATTTTTGCTTGATATCCACCGTGCAGCCGTGTTCCTCGTCTCTGCTCCATCTTTCTTCTTACCTGCCAGTCCTCTCGCTAAGCCCGCTAAGTCTCTTTGCTGCCACCAGGGGGAGTTGAGCCGCAGAAACCACAGGCCCCACGCCTGAGGCTCACGCCAGCAGGTTAATCAGCGACTAGCGCCGCTACCCTCACTGGCGCTTTGATCTCAAACAGGTTTCTGTTTGGCAGGCAAACACTCTGCCTGGACCGGGGCCACAGGAGGAGGCAGCTTCTGACGAGACCAGAAGACCGGGCGAGGAATGAAAGAGCGGGAGATCCGTGGCGCGTTCGGGTGAGCGGGTAATGCGAGGCGTCTACACGTCGCGGCGGTGGAGGAACCCGGCGGCGGAAGAGCGAGTCGCCCGCTGCGCATGGCTAATGGCGCGGCCTGAGCTCCACCTCTTACATTGTTCCAGCTGATTAATGAGGTGACAGGCGCCCGCTAATGAAATGCACCGCGGGCTAATTGTTCGACTAATGAGAAAAATCTCTCCAGTTTGTCAATTTGATATCGGATATTCTAAAGGTGACTCCGTCGCCGACAACCTTGATGTTGCCGTGCAGTCTGCAAACTGCATTTTAGAGACATGATGTTTTTAACATTTTGTGGTCTATGTGAATGGTTTTAGTGTTAGAAATATCTGTTAAGTTGCAGAGTGATACAACTTTGCTACTGGGGGTAAAAAAACTATTCGATTATACCAAAAGTGGTCTTTAAGTTTTCTCATAAAATATCCCCATGGTCTTAAAGTACCCCATGTTGATTCTCTACTATTTCCCTCTGCTTAGTTGTTCCCCTTCCTCTTTATTTCACTCCCTCCATCATGCTGGAGGGAGTTTTTCCAAACGGCAATCAGCTCCTCCTTCGCTCTTTCGCCCGGATGAATCGAGCAGCCACACTCCCAGCCGTCATTCATCTCCTTTTTGCTCCCTCTTTATTCCTTCTTTCACCTCTTCCCCTGCAAGCCAATCTCCCCGCTCGCAGGTCGCCCCCGTCCTTATCCGCCCCCCTTTCTTTTGTCAACTTATTCCATTGCACATCGACTCCATTAAAGGTTTCTGTCTACGTTAGACCATCACGTCCCGCCTCTGTTCCTCTGTTCCTCTGCCGCCGCCGTCGATTTCGGCTCCTGCCGCCAACCTTCTCTCCCAGACGTCAGACAAAAGCCGAGCGAGTAAACTCATCATTTATCGGGACGCCCCGGAATCCGTGGCGTTGAAAGGATAAATTAGAGCTGCCGCCGTGCCCGCTCGGCTCGGGTTCTGAGAGTGCTGGTAGATTGTGTCTCCGATAGGGCTAATCATGTTTGGCCTCGGGGATGTGTGTGGATTTATCCTGGCTCCCGAGGAATTGTTTAGACCGTGTTGTCAAGACAATGATTCGCTGATATTTTTGGGACAACAAACATGGCTTGCTGTGTTTTATTTACCGTTTTTTTTTTTGCCCCCCGGTTGCAGATATTGCGACATTGGTAGTGTCATCGGCATATCGGATGAGCCTTTTGGGTTTAAGACCTTCGGCGGTGTGATGATGAACTGAAGGTCACGGCTTAACGACCAACGGTGGACTGTGGAGACATAACACCGTCTCCATGAAGGCCAAAGCAAAGTGCAGAGGTCGTTTCCACATCACGTGAAATTCCTATTAACAACGTTTTCTGTGTCTCTCGGCAGTCAGTGAACACACCAGAGAAGAGACACTTCAGGCCTGCATGTCGTGGGCTTGCACCACTTCTGGAACTCAGCCCTTTGTGATGTCACAAAGGACATACATACCTCCTGCCAGGCTAGTAACAAGGCCCCCCCCTCATCCAGGTGTTGGCTCTGCCTACTGAGTCATTTTATATATGTTGAAGGTTACAAACAAAGCATCTGATCGTGATGCACCTTATAAACAGAGAGCTAAATATGCTGTTTTATAATATGCTGCAGACTTTTGGTAATTAGCTGTGCATTCCTCCTCTAAATGGAATCAGGACAAAATGAAAAAAATGGGTGCACAAATTCTTCATTTTACAAATTCAAACTTGCTACGTTACGTAAACCCGAATCATGAAATGCAGAGGTTCCTGAGTGTTACGTAAGGAATTTGGAACCCTCTCACAAAACAACGATGAGGCCCTCCAGTAATGTGAGCTGTCAGGAAAGTACATAAGACTGTGGGGAGGGATGCAAAGCGCCAATGAACAGGCAGGAGAGGGAGAAAAGGGAGGAAGGGAGAGTAAAGGGGATTTGAGGATAAAAAAGGGAATGGAGATCAGAGAGGGAGCTGTTCGAGGAAGCGGACAATTGGACTTAGGAAAGACAACGGAGCTGCAGAGGATCGACACGGTGCGGAATCGCTGCTGTTTTATTGTTAAATTGAAAAATAGAATTGTGAATAGCGCAAATCTCAGTTTTACATTTTTATCGTCATGGAAATCCGTCTGAAATCTCTCCAGATAATCTATTTTGGCTGAAATCAGATTGATGAATTATAGAAAAAAAAAAATTGCGGAGGCCCCCAAAACTACATTTGTTCTTGTTTTTGCTGACATTTATTAAAGATTAGCTAAAACAAAACTATCAAATTGTCAGTCAATGAAAGAGGCTCAGCTCTAATTCATACTGGGCTGAATTTTACAATGGTTAAAACGGCTTCCTGTTGGACTGACAATTCAGCCAACAGGCAACTATTTTGTAGCTGAAACTACAGCAACAACATGGCCATCACCATTAATTATTGATAAACTGCTAATGACTTGATTGCAATTTGCTGTCTTACCACTAGGTGCAACAAAATCGTACGCACTGGGCCTTTAATACATGTAAGCTAATGATATGTTTTTAAATGCATCTGCTGGTAAGAGTAAAACGCAAGTTGGCTCCTAAAATTTGTCGAGCTGACCTTTTGCGGCCGCAGCCCATGATGGTTGACTTCCGTGCCTGCGGCCATTTTTGGAAGCAGCTCGAGGGACAAGTCAGACTTTTTAGCCGTTTGCACCTATTCTCCAGCAGAGAGCGGGGAGGGCATAGCCTGGATCCGGTAACAGTTTATTGAGCGAGCAGAGAGCCTTGTGACAGCTGCTGCCGGCACATTAAGCGTCGGGGTGTAAGAAAGCAGTCGATGAGTCTTCACCCCTACATGTAATTACTCATGAGATGACAAAGGCTTTACAAGGAGGGGGAAAGAGAGAGATAGATAAAGAGGGAGAGAGAGAGAGTGAAAAAAGAAAACAAAAATCAATCGCTTCAGAATTACTATCACTGAGCGGCCTGCAAATTACCTGCGCAGAAGAGAGAAAAAGAAATTATCACACATTCAATGCCTTGCCCTCGATTCTGAGACAATTGCGGGCATGGGAATGGGAGCGAGCCTCTGTGGGCTCAACCTGACAGGGATCTGCTGCAAACAAAAAAAGGACGAGAAAACGACAGTCCTCTCTCTTCCGCGGTGCTTCAAAGAGACATTTGACACAATTTCATTTTTACCCATTTACTCCTCTGCACTGTGTCTGCAGAGACTCAAGGCGACGTTTTCTCATCCAGGTAACCATTCAGGGGTTTCACAGTCGGAAGCCAGGTGCACTGTCAAGAGATGTCATCCTAGTGTCCACAAGACTCGAAAGTTCAGCTTTACTCAAATTGTTCTGGTTCATGCAAGGTTTTCAGCCAAAATGTCCACGTTAGCCTTTACAATTATGAGAAAAACTGAACTGCCAAGACGGAAGAAAGATGACCCCACAGAAACATATGGCGTTCAGCCATATGGGCAACTTCTATTTCATGGCTAGAATTCCATCCCTCTGTGAAACTCCAGAATGGTTATGTGGGTTAGAAAATGTTGCTTCCTAGTGCCAGCGAACTACCTCTTTATCTAAGACTAAGAAAACATAGACTACTGTTATGCACTTTTTCGAGACGGAGCTGTGAATTCAGATAACAGATATTGACATATGAGTTAAGTTTTTTTTTTTTTTTTTATAAGAAAATGAAGTTTTGATGTGGAAAGCACTTTGAGATAATTATGAAGGTGGTAGGGGAGGAAGCGTTATCTGAAATTACTTGCCATTAAGGATGAAGAATAATTGAATTCTTGTGTAACGCTGAGGCTGAGATCTAAAGCAGCGTGACTAAAGCCTACCTCTGCACAGCGTTGGGCTGATTAGTTCCTTCGCCGAGCTTTAACGGAGCAGCAGGGGGACGTCGCACCGCGTGTGCAAGTGCGCGTGCGCGGATGTCGCGTGTTTTGCACCACATGTTGTGGAGTTTCTCATTGTTGTTCCCGCTGGAAGTGTGCGGCCCCCGACGCCGTTATGAAACCCGTCTAATTTTATTTGTTCAAGGAAAAGCGAAAGAGAGCCGACGGCAAAAGGAAGCCGGAGACAGAAGGGATTAGCGTCACCTGCGCTGGCATTGAACCAAAACCAAAACAGCGCGCCAGGTCACGCCGGGAGAGAACGCCGCTGCCCCGTCCTATGCGAAGGCATGCGACTCGGAGCATGCTGTAGGGCTGCTGAGACACGCAGCTTAAAAGTGAAAGGGATCAACTTCGATTTATTCGCTGCTTACCATTGGGTAGCATCAATGTTTTACACTCCCGCATTCCCCTTCCAAAAAAAAAAATCACCCAAAAAACAAAACAAAACAAAAATAGTGGGAATGAAAACCGTCTCTGGAAACAACACTGCTGTCTAGAGCCCAACATCAGCTTTACGAGGTGAGTTTAAACGTTATTTGGTTCCCATTTTGAGATTCATTGCCTATCTATCTATCTATCCATCTATCTATCTATCATGTTGACGGTCTGACTTTCTTCGTACGAGAACACACCCCAGTCCTGACTTGTCAAGATTTTCATCGCAAAGTGGAACATTTCACAACTCGATGTGATAGTTTGGCTGCACACCTACCGAAACAAACCGGTTGACTGCAGGTTCTCGGCCGCTGCCACTGTCACAGGCACTGAACTTTCACTGAGCAAACAAGGATACATGAGGAATGAAGTAATTCTAGACTTCATCTCAATCCAATTTACGTCAATTTAGGTTTTGCTGCTTAGGCACATTTTTTTTTTTTTTAATTTCAAAGTCCGGGGATAAATTCATTTCTTTTCTCCCACGTTCTCCGTCTTTTAACTGCCACTTGGTGCCTGAACAGTCTCCCCTCCTGCGATGCTCTTCAAGTGGCGCTGAAGAGCGGGAACAAAAGGAACACAGGTGGCCCCTCTGATGGCTGACATGCAGCCACAGGTATCAAAGTCGAGAGCTGCCAACTGGATTTAATGTGTTGTAAGGCAGAACCTGGGAGAGGGTTTTTTTTCTTTTTCTCTCGCCCTGCACCCCCGCCATCCCTCCTCCCTTCTGCCACTCTCACCCCTCTAAATGAGCACCGCGCCTCGTCTGCCAAATAAAGGGAGCGCCGGAGCCCCTGGATGGAGTGGGCTCTGTTTGATAGGCCTATTTGTATTCTGCTGCTGCCGCCACTGACCTGGGAGGGGACGAGGCAGGCAGGCGGGCGGGCGGGCGGGCAGCTTTATCTAGCCGACAGGCGACCCTCGGCTTCAGCCTCACTCCTCCCGCTTGCTCAACGAAATGACCGAAACGCCACTCGCGGCTTTTCAATCCGCCGGCGAAATGAAGCGGCAATATGTTGCGCCGTTAATGCCCCCTCGCAAGACAAAGAGGCCGCTCGCGCTCCCGCCGAGTCGGCTTTGAGGAGACGAAAGCGAAGTGGCTCGGCCAATTACCTGGAGTGTGCGCGCCTCCTCGCCGCCCTGAGATGTGTCACTCAGAAGGAAACAAAGTATGGATACGGGGGCCCTTGGTGTGAAGCAAACAGGTGGTGTCCGGCGGGGGTTTTCTTGGAACGTATTCATCGTTGGTAACTATGGGATCTATTTATCCGAGAGGAGAAAGAGGAGGGACGTACCCGAGGGGAAGTGCTCATTGACTGGCCAGTTGTCCACCTGCAAAGTGGCGTTACCCCCGTTCCTGGTGAAGCGCACCAGGTGGTATTTGCCGTCGTTGATGGTGGTGCTGGTCTCCTTCACGCTGATGTCCACCGTCCCGATGTTGAAGGTCACGCCTACTTTGCCTTGCTCCTGGAAAATAAAAGGACACAAAAACAATTTTTCATCAGAAAATCATCAGGGTTAGTTGTTACTTGTCCATCCACCTTTTGCCAACCTAATGTGCATATCCTGTACCTGTACCAGCAGACACAGGGACAACACAGACAATACACTCGGAAAGACCCGGTGGACGCTAATCAAGCCTTTTTGCTCTGAGGCCGTCACTGCAAATCACGGCACCACCAACTTCTGGCATCAATTTAAATGAAAAAGCGACAAATACGGCGACTTTGTCACGAAACAGTGACTCCCCTTTCAACAGAAGCGGCTCCGCTTGCGTGTCTCGCACCCCTTCAAAATTGAAAATTTGAACCGCGGCCTCTGCCGACACTCCACCTATTGTTGTGCAGCCATTCAGTAATTATCAAATAAACTACGTGCAAAAAAAAAAAGAAAAGTTCAATAAGAGCCGCCTGGATGAACGCCCTCGCCTGGTGCTAATGGCTAGCTGATCGGAGAACCTGAGCGACGCTAGCGCGCCACGCTTCATTATGCCACCGTAATGTGATGAAAATAGGCTGCCAGCTGAGAATGTAATGATGAGTAATACTCGCCACCTCCTGTCACCGCAAAAATGCCGTGACAGATGCCTCCTCTGCTGTGGCCCCTTGCCACGTGGAAGAAAAAAAAGCCCCCAACCTTGCGCAAATGCCATATGTTTTGTTTAGCGACTAATGGCGAACAGTCACTTCCTGACTCATCTCCGCTCAGCCTGGGTGATTCCGATTTCCCTTTATTTATTTATTTTTTTCCACTCTTCCAGGACTGCGTCTTATCACAGCCGCTTTTGTTCACTCACAAGCGTAAGTGAGCCTCACAAGCAGGGCGCGGGAGAGCACGGGGCAGGGCCGAGGCCCTGGGTTGAGTGGCGTTGAAGACGGCGGCTGTGTGTTTTTCTGTGTCATTTGTTTTAATCCCCCGCTGGGACCCTCTGGGTGTAATTACCTACTTTAGAAGCCCTGGAGCTGGGGGAGCTTTTCTCATAACAAAAGCAAAATTAAAAAGGGAAGGGGCGTGGGGGCGTGCAGGCGGAGCTCACATATTGTTAACTGATCAGCTGAGACGTGCCCACCTTGAAAAAAAAAAATGTCGGGGGCTGAATTTAACAATGCTCGTAGGCTCAGGGGCGCCGATGCAATTCCGCCGACGTGAGAGACAAAACTCTTAAACTCGGCCCGTCCCTGCAGGGCTCTTAATGCTGAAGTAGAGCACTTAATAAGGC
Source organism: Nelusetta ayraudi (assembly GCF_046127955.1). Taxonomy (NCBI): domain Eukaryota; kingdom Metazoa; phylum Chordata; class Actinopteri; order Tetraodontiformes; family Monacanthidae; genus Nelusetta; species Nelusetta ayraudi. Next base: position 1,339,415 of record NW_027466150.1, on the reverse strand, counting down.
CGACCTGTGCTTTCACTCCCCTGTGCTTTTACATTTTTAAAATATCTCATCCAGTCAAAGGATTGAACATTACGATCCTGCCAGACTTTTTTATTTGATTATTTATTTATTTATTTTTTAACTGTCATTTCATCAGAGCCGGTGGTCCTTCAGGACTCAATACAGGTTTCCCCGGTGCATCTGTGGGTTTGTGTTCCTGACGAGAGGACAAGTACGACACGAGTGAAATCAATAGCAGAGAAGCATTGGCGTTTTAACGCAGGCTCTGTTAAGCGATGGAAAACTCAAAAGTCATGATTCACCCATTCACCGCTCTCCATGGGGGCTCTTTATAATCATCCACCGCCTGTGGAGTTTTACAGAGGGAACAAAAGTCTGTCGCGTGGCAGTGCGAATGGAGGACCCGCAGGACCTCGTGCCGGAACGTAAAATAAATACGACAGAAGAGGAAACAACATGGCTCCGTGTCCGGGAAGATGCGGCGGCTCGTCTCAGAGCGGCGACAGTTTCGCTGCAGCCACGTCGGCTTCTCGCGTGTGTCAAGTTTGTTTACGCGCAAGAGGAACTGGCCAAACCCATCCGAACTAACGCGAGGAAAAGTAGTAGAAAAACATGGTGTCAGGACGAGTTGGACCCGGGAATCCAGCAGAGACGTCTGTACAATGACCTCCGTCCATTTCTGCGGAACCTTCCAGGCACCTGATTATCTGTTTCTGATTTTCCTCGTAGTTTTAGCGATGTGTGGAATTTATTACATTCATGAAATTCCATAATTGTTAGGTTAGATTTAAAAAATAACCAGTGACTAGACAAAGGGTGAAATCTCCATTTTCGGTGATCCTAAGTAGGACGCCGAGAAATAATCAGAATCCAGAAAAAGGATCCTTTTTTTCTAAAACAGGGCCACTGAAGTACTCGGCTGAAATGTTCCTGTGCACCGAAGCCCTGCACTGACAACTTCCTGTCTGAAGCCCTGCGACCCGCCGAGGTGGCCGCGGCCCGTGTCGTCTGGCTCCTCTTTTCTTGCGGCTGCAGCATATGTTTGTCCGCTCACAGAGGCAGATGCCACGGCGGCGTGCACTCACCGACGCCGCTGTGCCGTGAGCAGCGGTGGCGGCGGTTCTCCTCCAAGGCTGGACTAATAATGGAAAAATAACGTGGCCCGGGACACGAGAAAACCATCTCCTAAGAGGCGAGCGCGGGGGCTGGGAGCGGGAGCCGAGGAAGCCTGAATATTTGAATGTGCACTTAACGTTCGTGTCGGGAGGGCTGTAAATGGGCTCCTAATTGAAGCAGTTGTCATTAAAAACTTGGAGAAAATGAAAAATTCATACAATAAAAGCCTTTGCGGACGGGAGCACGGACGGGCCGACGGCCCTCCCGACCCCTCCCCCTCCCTCTGGGGGGCGACTCGGTGAGTGGAGCGGCGCGGCAACAAGTTATTTCCTGTATCCCTGACACGTCGCGTTAAATAAAAAAAAAGCCTCCCTCTGGAGGGAGCGAGTGGCTGCGGGCTGGAACTGAACGCACTCTCATGGAAAAGGAGATGACAGATTCTTTTCCCCCTTGAGGGCCACGCCAGTTATTTACAATATACCATCGACGTGACGTGTGTTAAAGTGTGAGAGGGAAAAAAGTTCCGCTGCACCAATGTTTTCAGTAATATGTCTCCATTCTGTCCACAAACTCCCCAGAAAGATGAAAAGTCCTATCGCTCTTCTTGGGCTAGCGCTACAAAATGCTACGCCAAAGCATTCAGTCCCTGAAATCAGGCCTTTGCGATGTCACAAAGGGCTGTGGTACATCAGCCGTCCACCATGACCCCCATCATGACCACCTTGATATTTATCCATTTTAAAAAACAATTTTAGTCAGGGGCCGAAAACAGAGGGCTAAATATGCTGTTTTGTGCCATTTTTGGGGGGAATAATCTGTTCATAAGAGGTTGATCCAGTAGCATCTAAGATAATGAAAAATACCATCTAAAAAATGGCTATTGGTCCTTTGAATTTGAAAACCCATTACTTAAATGGTGATAACAAAAGATGCCTTTAAAATGGACAAAATCGTATTAAGAAAGTTGCCAAAGAGTTGGCGGGAAGAGTGAATCATCTTTCCTACAAACTATCTCGCCATCTCCAGCCTTATTTCCGAGCCCCGGTCCAGATTTCACTTTCTTACAGGAAATAAACCTAATCCCCGCAGCCTGGACAGGGTCAAACAGTGGCAGGGGGATTAAATGTGAGGAGGTGAGGCTCAGCGTCTGTGTGCATGTATGTGTGTGTTCCAGTGTGTTGGCACTGGGGGAAAAATGGGACCAAAAAAAAGCATCCCAGCTTTCTTGACTAATGAGGGGACCTTTATCTGTAGGGAAAAAAACACCCCCAAAATGCTGTGTGTGTGTGTGTGTGTGTGTGTGTGTGTGTGTGTGTGTAACCCACACGGTGACCTTCAGCGGCTCCGGCTCTCCAGTGCCGTCGCATCAAAAGTCGCATCAGCGACCCGCTAATACCGACAAACAAAGACGCTAATCGGTACGACAAAGGCGCAACAATCGCACACCTCTGCAGGGGCGGCTGAGAGTTTGCGTCGCTGCGCTCGCCTCTTCCTTTCTTGAAACGCTGCTATTGTCCAGCAGACCACCCACCCGCCCGTCCGTCAGCTACGCCACCTACAACCTTCCCCCCCACCGACTCCCCCTCCCACCTCCACGCACGCTGCAGCAAATATTTGATTGACAGATCCAATTACGTTTTTTATTGGCCTGTCGCTCGCGAGGCGGGAAGGCACTTCATTGTCTCCCGAGCAAAGGGGATAGAGGGGCGGGGAAAAAAAAGGAAAAGAAAAGAAAAGAAAAAACTCCAGCAGCAAACACGACTATTGTTCTCTTAGCGGAAGAGATGACGGACACTGTTGCACGGCGTAAACAAGTGATGTGCGGAGAGAATGGCCTCCAGGAGCGCGCAAAAGAGCCCCGGTGGGAAGGCGAGGAACACACACACCCACACACCTGCAGACCTGCGGTGTAACCTTGCGAATGCTGTTGCACAGCACAAAAAAATAAGACAAAAATGCAAAAATTTAGCGAGCCATTGTTCCAATAAAAAAACGTGTCTCTACGCCGAGTTAAGCCCATCATTTACTTTGTTTGTTGGCGCCACCTATCAGAGATCAGCTGTGCATGATGTCACAGAGGGCACTGGTGCAAGCAGGGGATGAATCATATGTTGTTGTCCCTTAAAAACATATGGAAGGTCCAAAACTACATGAAGTGGTAAGAGGGCTAAATATGCTGCTATTTAAATAACAATAGATATTGGATCACATGATGATATAAAAGTAGATCACAGATAGAAAATTAAAGGGATATTTCACTGATTTCAACGTCCCTAGGTTTCATATTGACTGTATAAAACAATTAGAGCATTCTAGCTACAAACAGAGGGCTAAACATCCTGCTTTCTGGACATAACTCAAGTTGAACTGCACGAGGCTGTTGCAAAAATGCAAAGGAGAGCTGGCCAGAACATGGAAGCTCCCCTTTAGCGCCTTCAATGTGTGTTTAAATTGCCGATCACCGCCGACTCTTTGACTGTCGTGGGAGTGCGAACCAGATCAGACCGGCAGCTTGTGAGAGCGCGCGTGGGCCGCTCGCGCTCCGCTGTAAGCAAGACTGATAAATGCAATTCCATCTCTCTCTCTCTCTCTCTCTCTCTCTCTCTCTCTGTCTGTCTGTCGGCTGCATGGCGAGGCCGGGGCTCGGGCTCCTCGGCACGAGGAGCTTCAGGGGTCCCATGTGAGCCGGCACACTCTGACATCAGTAATCAGGCCCCGCCGCAATCCAATTCAGCGCCGATCAATGCCTCCGACGCTGGCGGCGCCTCGGGCGTCGTGGAGAGAAGAGAGAGAGAGAGGAAGAGAGAGAGAGAGGCTGGCTTAAATAAAGGGGGGGGGGGCATCGGTGGGCAAGGGCCGCCGACAGCCAACGCAGACAATCGGCAGCAAGCAGCTGTGCTGCCGGGCGACGAGAGGGAGCCGTCCTCCGCCCTGCTGAACGGCCATTTCGCGACTCGCACATCTAAAAGACATTGTTTTTTTCTCTTGTTTAGCTCGGCCGAGGAGAAAAAATCTTTCCCATAACAGAGACATGCACCGAAAGCACTTTGAGGCCAGAGGACGTTATTAAAGCGGGAGCTTTCTTTCTTTTGTCTTCTTCTTTTTCTTGTCCTGCCCGCAAAAAAGGAAAAAAAAAAGAAAAGCTATTGAGTTGCAGCCAAACGTCCGTTGAAATCCGGCACCGAGGTGGTCGTATAGTTGGGCCGACTCTGATGGATCTATATTAAGGCCTCGCGGCCGCGGATCTGATAGCCGAAAATGTCAACACGTTCCACCGGACGGGGAGTTTTGGGTTACATATCCCTCTGGCTGCCCCCCCCCACCCCCCCACCCCCCATCTTATTTCATGTGACATCAGCGCTGGAGTTAGCTCCTGTGGTTCGAGGGCATCAAAAAAAAAAAAAAAAAAAAAAAAAGTTGAAGCATTTGGGGAAGCGGGAGGGAGCGGGATCGATGGTGGGGAGCGGATTGATGCGCCCGGCCTTCTCGGCCATTCATCGTTGGTAATTGACAGAGATAACTCAAGAGGCGGCGCGGCGATTTGTCGCTGTCTGTTCGTAGCCGCGTCGCAGCGTCCTCCCCCGTGGCGGGAAATTCTGCTAACGGCGAGGCGGCACGTTGGGGGCTCCGCCGCCGAGCAGGAGCAAAAATCAGAAGAGCACAGTGAAGCTAGTGAAGCTGGTGAAGCTGTGGTGGAGGTTGGAAGAGTTCGGGAAGAGTTTGTGGTCTTCAAATGAAAGCATCGCTCGCTAAAGTCATTTCAAGGTCGTTTAGGGTCATTTTGGTGAAGCGGCTAAAGATGCTCCAAACTTTGAGAAAACAACCAACCCCCCCCCGAAAAAAAAACAACAAAAAAACGAGGCAGGTGAGACAATCGCACTGCGGAGGAACTTGGTTGTGGAAAATTGTGTCATGCATGAAAAAAACAAACCAAGATGAAAGGCATTCATTCCTCTGACAGCTCGGGAGAAATGGCTTTGAACGAGATTTGTGTTTTTTTTGTGCCGTTTTTATTTTTCCGTCCCACAACCATCTGCGCGTAGCGCCGTGCCAATCAGCGGCCGCCTTTTAGAACGCACAAAGGAAAAAGAAAAAACATCAACAAAAAAGAAGCACAACGGTTCAAACGGTTACCGGGTTGGCCCCGCCCACTCAAACGTTTGTCGGATGCAAATGTGAGATTGCATTGTGGTTTGCGCATGTCATATTACTTGCACACCTTTGGGGGCGACAACACGGGGCAACGGAAAAAAAAAAAAAAAAATTGCAAGAAGCGAACCACACAAAGAAGCAACGCAAAAAAAAATTAACAGACTAAAGACAACATTGTAACTGGACAAAGTGTCCTTTCAAAATTAAATGCAGAGTCTGGGGCTTCTGACTTGGACCTGATTTGAGTGAACTTCCCCTTTGAAAATTGTCCAATTCTCTTAGTTTATGGTCCCAAAGGTTCCTTCAGATTCCTATAAATAAAGATGTGGTAGCGGCGGCGCCAATGCTGCTGCTGCTGCTGCTGGTGGTGCTGGTGTTGCTACTGCTGCTGGTAGTGGTGTTGGTGTTGCTACTGCTGCTGGTAGTGAGGTTAGAGGTGGTGCAGGTGGTGGTGGTGGTGGGTGTACAAGGCGCAGCAGCAGCTCGGGGCCCTTTGAAATATTGATCGCGCCTAAAAGAGCCCTGAGGTCTGGCACAGGCTGCATTTCACACCTGAGAGCGTCTGGAACAGCTTCGGCAGGCCGACAGGGAACAAAATGGCCTCCGCCTCGCTCTGTTATTTTTTAATTTATTTTATTTATTTCATTTTTTTTTTTTTTGTACCCCCGCCGCGTCCAAAGGTAATTGGCGGCGCGATAGCAGCGAGTCCATTAGCCAGTTGGTTAATGCCCAGGAGTGCCAGCTAGCATTAGCCCAGATTGTAGAGGAATTGCATTTTTAATACAAACATGCAGCAGCAGCAGCAGCAGCAGCAGCAGCGTTGGTGGCGGTGGCGGCCCCGGTGGAGGTAATGGTTCCGACTCCTTCGCCCGGGCTCAATGTCGAACTGGGCGTCTCGCTGTTTGATCCTCCGCCGCAGAATATGAACGGCGCCGGGGTCAACCTTATCAATTATTTACGCCCACTCTTTCTCCGTTTCCTGTTTGTCGGCTCTTGTGGCTGTAACTTGCTCTGACACTAATGGCCGACTGCCGGGGTGAAAACATTTATCACCGCCGCCGCAGACTCTCCTCCACCGCCGCTATCGCACTTTTCGGAGCTCCGCTTCTGGAAGTGGAGAGCACTGACTCTGCACTGATCCTAATCGCTGGCACCACCGGGCGCTGCCACTTTTTTTGGAGGGCGGGGGGGTGGGGGGTGGGGAGGAAGGGAGTTTGGGACTTTGACGGAGTTGCGTCTCCCCCCCGCCCAAGGAGAGATTTTATTCGCTGCCATCTTTTTTTCCGATGGGTATGAAACTAATTTTAAAGACAAATATTTGTTTTCTTAGTGGTTAGATTTGCATTTATATTGTTACGCATTTCAACAAACCCCCTCTCTTCTTTGCTTTTTGCACATTTAGCACTTTCATGCTTGTTTACTGTTTTCCTGCCACGCACGGAAACAAATCCGATTGCTAAATTGCTAAATAAAAATATGCTCAGCATTTGTTGACATTTGCAGACGTTGTAGCTGATTATAAATCCCGAAAGCGGACCTGATTCCTTTTTTTAACTGTTCGACTTGAATCGAATATACATAATGTAAACTGACTTTTTGGTTTGTGAACAAAGATTCTCAGAAAACAACAACAACAAAAGGCAAAAAAAAAAAAAAAAAAAAAAAAAAAACAGAAACAAAGGATGAAACTAAAAACAGATCAGTGGCTCTGGAGAGACGACACACAAGGTCAAAGTTGCAAAGTGTCGCTCATTTCCATTTTACACACCTGATACCTCACAGCTGACATGATTATAATGCAGCGCAAATTGCGAGCTGGCTTCAAACCCGTGGTGGAGGTTTTGGATACGAGTTTGCAGCTGCCCGCCTGCCTGACCTGCCGCTCCGCTGCACCTCAACACAAAGGGGTAAAAAAAAAAGCAAAAGCACACACGACGCAGCAGCAGCAGCATGCAAAAGAGGGGCAACGGTTACATAGAAACAAACAGACACACTTGCTGCGCTTGCGCTGTGATTCTGCGATTGTGTTAACGCTCCATTCTGAGGTTTTGCAACACAGAAAAAAATAAACAAATAATAATAGGTTTGTATGATCACCAACATGCAAGTTGCTCCCCATGGTTGCAAAAAAGTGACAAAAAAAAATAAAATCCAATGAATGGGATTTGTTTGAGATGGAATAATATGCTGTGAAAGTCCATTAGGGACCAGGCTAATGAAATTGAAACAGCTTGGGTGATCAAATTAGAATCTGTTCGGCAGATATTTAATTTAATGTGCCGCTGAATTTGAGCACTTTCTATTCGCTACGCCCAGAATGAAACCGGTGCGCAGTCAGGCGAGCGGGGACACACTTGGTCCCACACTGGTTCCTCTCGTTGGTTGCTTTCACCACACGGACGCCGTTTCTAATTGCACTCGGTGTTGCTCACCTGCAGTCTCGACAACGAAGGCCCTTTAAAAACAACAATGGGTAGATTCTCTACCTTAAAATGATCATTTTTATGCCTTACTGAATTTTAATGAGGAAACGGTGCCCCTGCCATAACTCAGCATTACCCCAGCTGGCCTGGTATTGAATTACATTACTACAACACTTTGCATACTTTAATCTTACCCGGCTACAAGAAGCAAAGCTAGCTTACTAGCAGTCTCTGTATGTTGCAGAACGCATAAGGGCGCTAAAAAGATCTTGAAAAAGTGACCTTGAAAGTTGTGCAGTTATTCCATGTCAGACCAGCCTGGGGCGCTGTGTCATTAACATGGGTAGCATTCTCCCCATTACAAGTCAATGAGTCATTAAATTATTGTGAAACTACCAGTTTACACCTGCTGTTGCTTGAAGTAAAAAAATGAGGCTACTAACGCTCATCAGCGAAAAAGTGTACGCACATGCACACACACACACTCACACACACACACGCACACGCACACACACACACACACACACACACACACACACACACACACACACACACACACACACACACACACACGAAAGGAAGACTTTGACCTTTCGCTATGTTTTCCCGTGGTGAATACCTTTAGGCACAATCACATGCATCGCTGCAGCTGCTTGGTAAAAGAGTCACGGGGTGAAATGATTTGAATGGACGCGCAGAAGACGGCAGCTTGTTTGAAGAGCTGCCCTCCGCGTTTTGCACGTTCCCCCTCCGCCGTGCCTGGGCTAACATGCAAATCAACAAAAAAAAAACAACTAGACGGGAGACGAGTGGCTCCATCGGCAGCTGCACATCATCCAAAAGCCGACAATAAATCCAAAGCAGGAAGCGCGGAGGCTGCGTGAAGGTGCTCTAACGGATGGAGCAGCTTCCCTGGTGGCTCTGAAGGCTTCTTTTAGCCCTGAGCAAAGCGCGGACAAAACTTCGCTGTCAGGGAATTGAAAAAAAAAGAAAAGAAAAAGGAAGGATGGAAGAAGTGTGGGAAATGAAAAAGACGGAGCCATCTGTTTACGTACGCGTGCTATTCCGGGCACGCTCTCCTCGCCACACACAGGCGCGCCAACGCGGATGTAAACACAAAAATGTGCAAGGGAACTCTCACACGCATGGTTGTTTGATGTTTATTTTTAATATCGTATTCTGTCAAAGGTGCTCGTTTGTCTGGCAAAGTCTCTTGCACGCTGCATTGGAATTAGGAGCGCGGACGCCGGTCCGACCGTAAACAAGTGCTGGGGACGTCGACGCTAAGATGGATCACTGAGTGTTTTTACTTGGTGGTGGTGGTGGTGATGGGGGGGGGGGGGGGGGGGGGGGGGGAATTGTACCTCAATCATGGTAGACGGTGGGAAGAAAGGAGGATTCTGTTTCCTCTGTCTCTCCGCTTCTCTGTTCAATGATATCAGCTGTGTCGCTCCCTCCCTCTACGGGCTGACGGAGTCGCTAAACAAACCCAACAACCGTGACACTAAAAAAAAAACCCAACTGATATTATTATAGATAAACCAAAATATGTTTCATGGTGCTCAGCCGAAAGGGTTGAAAAAATGGTTGTATTCATTTATTTATGTGTTGATTTATGTTGATGTTTACCGCATGGTTGCCTTGAGACCCTGGAGGCTCCAGTGCCCCACTCTGGCTGGGTTTTGTCAATGCAAAGCAATAAGTAGATAAATGAACTTGGTTTCAAACTATGCAAAAGTTTATGTCAGGACAGTTCAGTAGTTGCGTTAATATTCATGTGCCGTCTTTGCAGAAATCTAAACCGACGCGGCGGTACGTGATGTAGTATACTGCTGAAAGCCAGTTCCCGCGTAGTATTTGATCTAATTTAATTAAGGCGCCTTGCTATATTAACATTGTAACGTTCATTTAAAAAAAAATAAGACTAAAAAGGACTAAAGAATAAAATGTAAAACTGATCTATTGCTATGAGTGTTTAACTGTGATATGATTAAAGCAGAGCTGCAAGAACAAGGTGACGGAAGCCTCTGGAACGTTAACTGACTCTTTGCTAAATCCCTCCCTAAAAAGTCACTGTCCAATCCAACCATGACTAAGCAGAGGAAGTCGGTAGCTCCAGTTCTGGCTGTTAGCTTAGCAAGCGGGCTTTTCACCCGCTGGCGCTAAAAACGACGGCTGAACAGACTTCCTTTCCTGATGATTTTTACAGATAGCTGCAATGCTAACAGGTGTGTGCCAAGTGGCCTTCCATGTATCGTAGCAGCTTCCGCTCTTGCTAGTCCCTTTTCCTCACGAAACCTCTGCACTTGTAAGTTAGCCAACTACTTGTTGCTCCATGTTAGCCACTGCCATAAAAGCTCTCCCTTCTTTTATCTATTTATTAAACTCCCTGTCAACTGTATGTTTGCTCTAACCGCAGGACAGACACTCTGATCACCTCCGTGCTGGTACGATTCTTCGGAGGGACGTCGCGGCGCAGCGGAGGCAAACGCTCTCCTGCGGCGAAGGCACCGAGGCCACGCGGGCGGAACATATGCCACCGCCGTGTGCATGGCTGTCATGACAGCTTGATGCCGCTCAGGGTTTTTTTTTTTTTTTTTTTAGCGCGCACTCATTTCCAATTCATGACCACATCGGGCGCATTACAGATGTGTTAAATCAGCCGGAACGGCGCCAAAACTCCCTGGAATGCATAAAGAGATGAAAGGCTGCGATGAATGATTAACAAAGTTTCTCGGCCACTCCGGCCGATTGTTAGCAGGCAGCGGCGTCTTTCAGGTGTCAGCGTGCCGGAGCCAAGGCAAGATGGTCTGGGAGGTGATGATTTATTTATTTATTTTACAGTGGAAGAAGCAGCAGTGCTAGAGAGGTTTATTTATTTATTTATGTTATTTTATTTTTTTTCCAGAGACAAGTCAAGCGATCAGACCCCATGTTGCTCAGCAGCGTGTGGCATCTCAGCAGCTGTCTGAACGCGGCACTGCCATTTAGAGTCACCTCTGCGTAGCCTCCGAGGGCCGAGAGGTGGGAGTGAGTCAAAGGGGGGTGGGGTGGGGTGTGGGGGGGTGTGGAGGAGGAGGAAAGCGAGAAACGACTGAAATGGAGACGCAAATCGCCAAGCACCTAAAATGGCTGAATAAAAGCTGGGGGTTGGAGGGAGGGGGGGTGCGAGGGTGGGGGGTGCGGATCTGGGTCGGTCTGTCTCTCTCCCACTTGATGGAACACTGAGGCGAGTGTCCTACTTCTCGTTGGCTTTGGACACTTTCAGGGCGAGCGCTCGTCAAAGCGAGTCTCCGCTTCCTTCGCGTCAAGATTACGTTACAACCATGAGGCCCTTCTGCAGTGGGAGGGGGTGGAACCCCTAAACAATAACTCAAATTGTTCCCCACTGAGGTCTTCACTCACGTTCCTCCTGTCTGTCATGTTTGTCTTTCCTTTTCCATAATCACTCCGTTCTCCACCGCTTCCAAACGGCATTATTTCTCATTAAACTAACTGCGTCAGTCAGTTCTTTTTAAAAGCAATTTTCCTATTTTTTTCTTTTTCTTTTTACCCCTCTTTTCATAATACCAAACGGCTGAAAGATAAGTGCGTATCGGAGGCTCAGCAGATAGCGCTCATCGCAGCTCTCTGGTCTCTCACAATTACCGGAGCCGCCTGCCGAGAGGAGCCATGAAATCTCTGTGATTGGAATGCAAGAGGATGCCAACGCTGCTCAGAGGAGCGCCATTAATGCTAATCAGCGGTTCCCAGTGATTGACTACTCTGATGCTCTCTCACTGATGTTCTCTCTCTCTCTCTCTCTCGCTCTCTCTCTCTCTGCATGCCGATGCATGGTCGAAGCATGTTCTGGTCTTTGATGAAGGAGGGCGAGCGTGATCATTTCATACGGCATATTTTCTTCTTTCGCACGAGTTCGCTTTGCCCGTGTTTTCTAAGAATAGTCTCTCTCTAGGCTGTCAGCCCGATCGGCACAAACTGCTTTTACTTGTTTTTCATGGCGTCACAAATACATAACATTAACAACAGCATCATCAACAACAACAACAACAACTGCAACAATGTGTTCCTCTGTGTTCTGCACCCTCAAAAACACGTTGGCGGTCCAGCAAAGGAAGAGCAAACTTATATTTTTCGCAGGAGGCAGCAAACAGAAGGCTAAATATATTGTTTTCTGTCATTGTAGAGAGGTTAATTGGACTAATTTACATGTGAAGAATAAAAAAAAGAAAGACAAAGTGGCGGAACATTTGCTTTTAGTTCTTGAAGGTTTGTGTAGCTCATTGGAACAAGGATGGAACTCTGGCATTTTGATATATAATGACAACAAGTTGCCAGGAGATAAGGAGCAACATTTATGCAAGATGCTGTAAACAGAGGCTTCCTTCCTTCACCACTCCGGCGGCAGAAGTGCAACAGCGAATAGTTTTCAAACTCCACTTGGCACTTGTTCTCGTCTGCACGCAATGCAAACATTTCACCCACAACAAAGGTGCCCGCAGGGGAGAAAAAGGTGACATTCATTGGTCTGTTGGGCACATATGTAACTTTATCTCCCTCCTCCGTTCAGAGACAACTGCTCGGTGTGCAGAGTAGAGGAGAGACCGTGACAAATATCCAGTCTATCTAGCCAGACAGCGGGAGGTGCCTTCTAAATGTCACAGTGTCTCTCAGGTTCTGTCCTGACTTGGCCTGCGGTGCTGCTGCTGCTGCTGCTGCTGCTCCTCCCGAAGCCTGACTGCAAGGAGAGTCATCGCTGCACCAAACCGGCTGCACTCGCACTCACACAGACACACATCTTGGTCCGCATAATCAGCTGCTGCCACCTTGACTGCCGCGAAGTCTCCCAAAGAATTGACTTTATCCTAAATGTCGCCTCCAGCGGCGCTCGGAAACGACCACTCTCACAATGAGATGTCGATTCCAGCGTCGGTAATTGGAGGTGAGCTGGCGGAAGAGGGCGACCCTAATCTGGAATAGGTTTCCTCTCCGCTAATACGAAGTGGTGGATATTTTTTTTTGCCCCTCCAAGCTTTCCTTCAGGCAAGGCACCTCAATCTGGCTGATGTTTGCTTCGCTTTTAAGGATTTAGCCGTGGAAAAAAAAAGAGAGAGAGAAGCCGGCGGAGAGCACTGCAGCGGGGGAAAAAAAAAATCCCCCCTCCTTACAAATCCAGCGGCTTTGAAAGGCAAATTTAGCTTTGTTTATGTGAGGGTATTCAGAGAAGGTTAAAAGATTGTTCGGGCACGGTCTCTCTTATGCATAATGTTAAATAGTCAAAATGGCAGGTCTGGCCTTTTCATACTCCTTGAACTACGTGCAGCATGCAAGGAGGAGAGAAAAATCCAAACAACACCTGCAACCAGCAGAGACCTGCGTGTCTCTCCGCCTGAACAAAGCTCCCACTGCTCCCCGTTTAACCCCTTCAGCGACCTGAGCCGCTTCAGCCACAGCAGGACAGGGTCGAAAAAACTTTGCCCGGAAAATAGAGTTCATATGCACGCTCAAATAGTTTTTTATTCTATTCAGACATAGAGCTAATGTGGAAGATCTTGGACGAAAAACATGCACAGTTCACGTCTTTGGAAGAGACCTGGAGAGAACCAGGGGAGAATGTGAAGAAAACCAGGACAGAACTAGGAGGGAACTAGGATAGAACCAGAAAAAAACTAGGAGAGAGGTAGAATAAAAGTAGAACGAGGAGAGAACCAGAAGAGAACGAGAAAAGAACCTGGAGAGAATTAAGAGAGAACCAGGAGAGTAATAGCAAGGAACTAGCATAGAACCACGGAGAACCAGGACAGAACTGAAGAGAACTCGGAGTGAACAAGGAAAGAACTAGCATAGCACCAGGAGAGTAATAGGAAGGAACTAGCACTGAACCAGGAGAGAACCAGGAGAGGACTAGGAGAGAGTTGAGGCAGAGGTGAAGATTCTTGCTGGGAAGCGACTTCGCTGCTGCTGCAGCACGGCGCCCCCTGGCCTGAACGGCATAGGCCGGATACGCAGTTGCATCCGGTCGTCGGTGGGTGTCGTCTGTCACGTCGCCTCGACTGTCAGGTGAGTTTATACGCCTGGCGCTGCCGTCCTCACGCCACCGTCCCACAGGGCAGATTAGACACGCTGCGCTGAACTCCATCCCTCGCTCGCTCTCTCTCTCTCGCTCTCTCTCCTGCTCTCTCATATCTGCTCTCTCTCTCTCGCTCTGTCAACATTTCCGCTTCGCCCTCGACGCCACTGTATCTGTCCTCTATCTCCTTCACTCCGCCTCCTCCTCCTCCTACGTGTTTGGCCAGCTCGCGCTCCACTGATCCGGGCCTGCTGAACAGCTTTGCAGCAGACTCCACCAGCTTCACAGGCCCCGCCCCCACCGGGCCCCACCAGCCTCCACCTGGTTCTTTTGGTCTAGACTATTGACACAAGTCAACGGCATGAAGGGGGAACACGCAACGCATTTCAATAGGTTGTTTGCATGGGACGCCGCGCGTCCCAGATGGGAGGGCAGGAAGTGAAAAGAGGGTTACTCACTGAGGCTGACATTTTGCGTAGTTTGCGGTTGTTTAAATTGCTCAAAGCGAGAAAAAGATTTTTTTTTTTTTTTTGGTTCCAAAGGTTGTCATTCACAAAGGTGAAAAATGAAAAAACTCTCAGTAAATAATGCTGTAAAAAGTGGATTCTGACCTGATGTCTGCAGTCGGGAGGAGCGGAGACAGAGCTAATGCTTAGCTAGCTAACTGGGTCTGTATCAATCTGTACGATACGGACTCTCCTGCAGTTTCCTTTGACTTATTCTGCATTTCAACTTCCACCACGAATAAAGAATAATGAGATAATGACACTGTTAAAAAACAAAAAAAACAAACAAACAAAAAAAAACGCACGGCTGTCGATGTCAACAAAAAAAAAAAAATTGGTGAAGAGACATTTCCGCACCTCAGCACCCTTATTTTTTGGAAGTGGGAGGCAGGGGGTCGGGGTGGGGAGGATTTGTGTGTGCCAAGTTCTGCCTCGTCTCCTCCACTCCGCCTTTCCTTTTTTTTAAATAATGAAAAAGCCATTGGGGAAAATGTTTGACTTGATAAAAAAAAAAACCCTCACAGACAGTCAGACAGTAATTGCACAAACAGTAACCCTTCCTCGCCTTCCTTGCCTCCGCACTCTTCTTTTAAAAAGCCACCAAAAAAAGAAAGTCAGCGCACGAGGAGTCCAAACAAACAACAAAAAGCCAATAACGGCCTTTAATCTCGTCCCTGCCAGAAACGCGGAAGACTCGCCCCGCATTTTTTCCGCAGTGAATTTGGTAATTAAAACCGTTATCCCACCCGTGCCGTTGGCCCCTGAGTGGCGACGGCGGCCCCTCGGAGGCGTTCGTGTAATGAGTCGCAAGGTCCCTCTTGGCTTCAAATGACATTAATTGGCGAAGCGGGCGGACGTCTGCTGGAAAAGGGCCAACGCGAGCGCGCAGGTTAGCGGGCTGCCCGCCGTTTGGCCACCGCGCAAAAAACTGCCACATTCGATTTTCCCAGCCCGCCGTGAAGCGCGCCTGATTGCATCATCCGACTGTCAGGAGCCGTCTTATCATGGAGCACGTGAGCCTCGTCAAGCGAGGGAGAAAATATGATGGTCGATTGTTGCTTCCCTCCTCCCCCCTGCAGATATTTAGTTTGTTGGTTCAAGCAGCAGCTGGTATGGTTTTTTGGAGTTACTTATTGTTCTTTATTTTTTTATTTTTTTTAGTTGGTTGGAAGTCTTGGTGATGAAGTCTTGGATATGAGTAGCTGAAATACATGAGCGCTCTCACTGGCTCAGGTTCTCCAGAATTTACATGTTTTTTAACCGAAAGCCTCGATCGAGAGTCAGCGTCCGAACTGAACAACATACGTGAATGTTACTCCGTATGGAAGCGGTGGGAAACGTTACTCTGTATGGAAGTGGTGGGACTGATTGTTTGGGTTTCAGGCTCCTTCATTTCTCCTTCTGTTTCACTCGAAGAACCCTTGAAGAACTTGAAGAACCCCAGGGATCAATTAAATAAAAAAAACAAAAAGAAAGATTTCACCACCTGATGTCGTGTCCATGCTCCATCCCGGTGTTATATAACTATGTTTATGTTATATGTTGATAATTATATGAATAGGTTCTTAATATATTTGCCGATGCTAGTCATATGTCAGATCAGCGGGAGCCTCGCGATCCCACAACAATCTCAAACTACGCCGCTCGCACGTCTGCTCGAGCCGAACAAAAGACAGAGATTGCAAGAACGAGAGATTTTTTTTCCCTTCCAATTAATCACCGCTTATTAAAATTCATAGACACATTTTTTTTTTTTTTAATTTAGGGGGCGACTCCTTTTAAAGGAACGTTTGAAAGAAACAACGATTACAAATCGTCTCGTCGGCAAAAAACCCCCCCCGAAGAACTCGTGACTCTGAACTCGTGGAACCTCAATTAAAACACAGATCTGCGCTTTCAGGTACTTTTATTACATCCCATTAAAAATGCAGCAAAATGAGAAACAAAAGTAAATCGTGGATTTCTCCTGTTTCACTTTGCCATCGTCTCCCGATCTCTAACCTTCTGCGGCACCAAGGAGGCCGAACCAATCGGCGGACGTCTCGCAGTTCGTGAAGAGCGCATCGTCTGTATGAAAAGGTCGCGACCCTGTTGCTTTTGACCCGCCGCGGCCAATCCGACTGGATTCCATGACCCCATTTTTGACCTGGCGGGAAGTGCGGAGACGTGCGTGCGCTTATGAATGGCGAAGGTTTTTCCGCAGCTCGGAGACGCGGGGGAAGCAGCGGCCGAGGGGGAGGAACCGGAGACGAGGACGGGGAAGATTTGGCTGTAACGTCCTTGGCCGTTTGCCTGCCCCCCCCCGCGATCAATAGGACTCAGAGATACGGGCCTCTAACCTTCAGCCGCTCATAACAATAGCGTATAAGAGCCATCTAGCAGGAAATACATTCCAAATCAATAAAATGATTTTTTTTTTCTGGATATCCCAGGTACATGTAAGTGGTGACACGGGCGGGAGTCCTTTTTTTTTTTACTTCCTGGCCCCACGTCAATAGAGCTCTGCCACTGGGGGGAGTCAATAATGGAGGGAGGATTAAATAAATACATACTGACACTCCAGGGTGAAGTGCGCAGGTACTCACTTTCACATTTTCCCTCCTTCGCAACTCAGATTTGATCCCCCTCTTTCTTTATCAGCGTAAGGACGAGGGGGGGAGGCAGGGTGGGAGAGCGAGAGAGAGGGAGGGAGGGACCGATAGAGAGAGAGAGAGAGAGAGAGAGAGGAAAAAAAAAACTTCTTCTAATCCTCCCTGAATACATTTTGCAGCGTGTACTCACGCCCGCGCCTGTTTGTGTGCGTGTGTGTGTGTGCGTGTGCGTGAGAGCGCGCACGACAGCCAATCTGCCTCGCCGCCGCTGATATTGAGGGCTCAGAGATTTTTTTTTTTTTGGAGGCTTCTTTCCGCTAGATTTATTTTCTAATGTTGACGTTTATCACTTGAGCAGGCCTGCAATTCATCATCTCCCCCCTTCTTGTCGATAATCCGAAAGGGAGTCAATTTGCTAAAATGTGAATCTCTCTCTTTTTTTTCCCACCCATGTGCCCCGCCCCTCGTCTCCCAACCCCTCCCCCTCACAATCTCTCTCTCTCTCCCTCTCTTCCCGCAATGTTCAGTTTAGAGATGGTGAAAGAAAGCGCCGACTGGCTGCAGGCAGCTGACTTGCGGCGCCTTCTTGCGACAGATGCACTGTAAATCGACAGCAGTCCTCTGATATTTTATAGGTGCTCGTCACAAACGATTGTCAGAAGCATTTGCACTTGAGTTTGGCAAAAAAAAAAAAGTTGGGGACTTTGCTCGACTTTCTGGCGGAAAATTAAAGACAAACGGAGACTGCTAACTAAATTAGCGTGGACGTCGCACAGGTGCCAGGTGTGTCTGAATATTTTCACATCAAACAAGTGACGGAAACATTTTTTTCTGTATTGGCAACAGTGTTTCTCTTCACTCCTGAAACCTGCCTTGGCAAGATGTCGTGGGCAACACACGGCACAGCGACAAATCTGATTTGGCCTCTTGAACGTGATGGGCGGACACTTCTCCTCGTCACCTTCCAGATGTAGCCTCCTCCTTGCCAAACACTTTCCAAGGGCTCTTAAGCAGATGGATACGTGCAAGAAATTCAAAGGATTTTAGGAAATAGGCTCCATCTGGCGAGCCAGGTTGGTACACTAAACTATGCCGCCTAATGAATCTGTCCTAAACTGCTGCTACGATGCAGAGCCTCGGCGTGTCTTCGCCAGATGCTCAAGGTAGCCGCGTCCCTCTGGGTGGAAGCCACCTTGCCTTGATGGAATGTTGATGTCGGGCCAACGTGGGAGCCAACCGCGAGTCAGGGCGGTTCCAGTAAGAACTGGTGGCTGGTGGTTTGAAAATGATGCAATTTTGATGCATTTTCACAATGAATATATGACCCAACGTAAGGGGCGCAACGTTAGCGCAAGTCCCTGAAGTATCGTCGTTCTGTCCCTTCTTCCTAAAGCACAACTGGACTCTGATTCCAAGTGGCTTCTGTCAACACGGCCAGGATAACGCTTGCAAAATGGAGGGCAAGAGGCAGAGAAGAGCAGGGCGGGACCGAGCCAAAGGTAGAACCTACTCCTGCCAGCCTGGGGTATGTGGGAATTGGGCTTGCACGGCAGAAACAACAACACACGAGGTTGGAATCCACGGCCTCACGTGCCGAGGCTCCATCATCCGAGCCAAGTTCCGCCTATGATCCTGGTCTGAATTCTATAATACCCAACTCCCCCAACCCCCACCGACTCCTTCAGACCGCCTTCCCCGCCTCATGCTATTCACTCACCCCCCTGTATTTGTTCTACTTTTGGCCGTACGCGACAGCGCGCACGCCTCCGTCGCTTTCATCTCCCCCCTCTGTCTCTTCACCGTCGCTCCACCGTCGCTCCGACAGGATGGGATTCATGCGCTTCCACCGAGTTGAGAAAATATGAGCGTTCCCCTCGGGGGTGGGAATGGGGCGGTGGTGGGCGGTCGACGGAGGTGGAGGCAGGAGGGCGGGGCCGGGTTGTTGGAGCACAAAGAAAGGCGAGGAGGAGGGATGGAAGGATGGAGGGGGGCACGCTGTTGTTCCGCACTGAATTTTTCATCCTAATCCATGAAATATACATTGCCGAGGGCGGCGGGCGAGCCGCCGCATAGGTACATTGTAATAATGTCACTCTGCTTGTCCAGCGCCGGCGCTTGTCGCCTGCTCCCACGCTCATAAAAAGAAATGATGGGAGGGATACATGCCTACACATACCCATACGTGTGTTTGTGTGTGTTTGTGTGTGTGTGTAAACCACAGAATGAATAAATGGTCCCAGAGAAGTGCCTGTGCATGACATGGATGAGTGGCAGGCACCTCACCAACCCCGACCCTCCTTCCCGGAGAGCCCCTTGTGTCATGTTTGAAGTGTTGCCGCTGCTGTTCAAGTGGGGGGGGGGGGGCACGCGTGTGCTTCCGTGTTTGTATATATATACACGCACGTGTCGGTAAGCAGTGAGGCGAGGGAGCGAGCGGATGGACGGGCGGGTGGACGACCAGCGAGGAGCGATGAGTGTACGAAGCGGCGCTACATGTGTTCCCGTGTGCGTCCAGGCGTTGCGCGGGCGTGAGAAAGACAAGACGCAAAAAGGATTTCGGTGTAAGGCGCGTCGGGCCGCGCCTCCTTTGTCTGTTTCTTGTGGACCCGGAGAAAAAGGTGTCCCGCAGTTCTAAATAATAGACGCGTGCCCGCATGCACGCAACTCACCTCCCACCCAGCCCAACCTCCATCACCACCACTCGGTCTTCGTTATTCTGTGTCATCTTGCAAACTTCTGTGATGCCGCTCTTGAGTCTCCGGGGGAGGGAGGTGGGGGGGGGGGGGCTGGACTTGGACCGTGTTTTCTATTTTTAACAAAGATTCCGTGATTCTGTCAGAATTAGCAACATGGCTTCGGGCAAAACGTATTAAAAAAAAAACCCTGACTGTGCTGTAGTTTGGCCTTTTTTTTGTTTTGTTTTTTTGCGAAGCACAACCGCACAGATTTATTTATCCGCATCCCCTCTCCAAAGTAAAGTTCTTTGCGAGTGTGGATTATTTAATAGGCAAAGCAGGTGAGCTACCCGCAGGCCTCGAAAGCCTCCCAGGTTCGCGCGGGTTCATTTGGCTGCACTAATAAGTCAGGGAGAAGAACACGTTTGTGTTGCAATTTTTAAAATCCACTTCATTATTAGTCTCTCGGCCAGGTCTTGGCTCCAGAGCGCTGCATCAAAGTCTGATTAGTGCTTACATGGAAGAGTAGCACAAGAAGGAAAAACCCACAGAAAGCGACTGATGACCGGCATCAAGGTGTCCGTTTTGTCAGATCAGCTGTGATTTAAACCTGCTGACAAGGTGACCGAGATCTGCAACCAGGCGAGGTAGAATTATTGATTGCTTGCTTACTGAGTCCGGACATGAGC
This sequence comes from Nelusetta ayraudi, assembly GCF_046127955.1. Classification (NCBI taxonomy): domain Eukaryota; kingdom Metazoa; phylum Chordata; class Actinopteri; order Tetraodontiformes; family Monacanthidae; genus Nelusetta; species Nelusetta ayraudi. Next base: position 1,319,193 of record NW_027466150.1, on the reverse strand, counting down.
TCCGATAAAGTGTCAAACTTTTGAAAGTTTGTTTAAAAAAAAAAAGGAAAAAAAAGAAAAAAAAATTGTTGAGGTTCCACAAAGAGAACCTTTGGTGCAGATAAATGGTTCAGTAAAGCGTAGCTATGTCATAGGACGGTGGTATGTGGCCACAGGAAGAAGCAAAGGAAAGCAAAACCAGAAGAGAAATGGAGGGAGGATGTAAGAAAACGCTTTTGGCTGGCCAAGCAGCTATTATTCAGGTCGGTGAGCTCGTCACTTAATTCAGAAAACCTGTTTGTAACCAAAGATTTTGCACATTTGCTGTTCCCCCCCAACCCCCCAAAAAAAGATCAAACCTGCCTCAAGCCAGCGAGGGATTTTTTGAAGCAATTAAAGGGAAGTTTTGTTTCGACCTTTTTCCATTTCCATTAGCTTTCTAATGGCGTACTCTTCAACAAACTCATAAAGAGCCTCAGTTTGTAAAACCCAGTGCTCTGCCATTAGCCGCGGTCTCGAGAAAACTGTTTAGTGCTGTTTGCTCTTTACTCTTCTGTTGCATATTTCTGTGCAAACTGGCGACACTGCAGAATCCGCCCCGCCAGTGCTCAACTGTTTAGGAGCTAGCAGGAACTTCCTGTTTTTGATTAGATTGTTTTTTTTCTTTATCATTATTATTCTGATTGCTCGTGTTATGGAGCCCCAACTGCCTTGCGGGGTTAATAACTTGGCTCCTAATAAAGAACGTCGAGCAGCGACTGATCCGGAGTCTGACTCAGTGATATCATCTCGTTATTTATCGTTGCCGTCGTCAAAATGAGCTCCCCTCCGAACTTATTGAACGGAGGGCGATGATCCCGCTATATTTTTATTTAATTTTTTTAACCTTCCCGATGAGCCGCAAATCCGACTCGGCGGAACAAACCCCACAGGTGTCTGTAACGACGTTAGGAACGCCGCCGTTCCCCCGTCACGTTCCAGCGAGCAGTTCTGACAGGGTGACGGGGAGCCAACATGCGCACCCTCCCCTTCCCCCCCCGCAGCTGCGGCGACTTCATGGAATTTACCCATCACTCATTCCATCGACAAAAGGGCTTTTCCTCGCTGTGACACGCCGCGGCGATCGATAGTGGGAGTGGCGTCTGAGTTATTGTGCATAAATATTTCAGCGCTGCGCTAATAAAGCCGGCCGCTGCATCTAAAATGCATAGAGCCGGGGGAGCGAGGTTTTTTTTTTTTTTGCGGCAAACCATTTCCTGTCAAGGCCCGTGGAGATTTCTCCACTGCCCTGCTCATAAAACACTTGAAATAAACTCTATCATAAATGCGGCGGAATTAAATTCAAATATTGAGGAGTTGCACAAACTGCGAAATAAACTGTCGTTGGCGCGCTTCCCATCAGGAGCACGTCCGTTTCGCCGTGGATTGCAATGCAAGCGGCAGAGCAACACAAGGAGGATGAAACAAAGAACTCGGCAAGTTGATTTCACGGAGCACAAAGTGGGACGTTTTGATGCGACTGTCGCAACCATCCATGTTGCTGCACCGCAATGTGAAATTTGGAGGAAAGCAGACGGACGGAAGGAAAGAAAGCAGGAGGGAGGCGGGTGAAGTCGAGGTTGAAAACGGGAGGAACGCTCGAACACAATGTACAAAATCTCGGCGGGGTGACATCTGGGTTTGTGGTATTTTCAGTATTTGTTTGAGAGGATAAGTGAACGTTCAGGGGAATTTTGCTGCTTTCACTTGTGACGCCCCAAAAACGGCATAAAAACTGGCTGACAGAAGCTGGCGGCATCCATTAAAACCAGCAATAAACAACTTATTGCGCATCCCTTGACCTCGTAACAGAACACCCCCCCCCCCCCCCACCCCCACCCCCACCCCTCCGACTAATTACATGCAAATCCCGTGACGCCCTTAAACCTCGGAATCTAAACGCATGCCAGCGACGCAAAAACTCTCTTACGGAAAAATCTTCATGGGGTGTGAAGCTTTTACCGCCATCTGGTCACTAGTCTGCCACTTAAGCGCCGCCTGCTGTGGAACAGTCACGTTGTCAACAGTGTCACCCCCTTCCTGTCCTGTCCTTATCCCCGATGGAAAAAAAAAAAAAAAATGAAGACATATTGCCAATAAGCCGGTCCTTATATACTGACCTCATAAAGGAGCAACCTGCACCAGTGCCAATAACGCTTTGGCTCTACGGTGACGTAGCGGCCTGCTAATAACTGCTAAATGCTACAATGGACCAAAAGGCAGCCGCAGCTCCGATCGAACGTGGGAGTAGGCGAGAAAATACAAATAAGCGGCCGTAATGTTATCAGAGGCCACGAGCCGTAACCGCAAATATATCTGCCTCGCCACCCCCCACCCCGCTGGGGCTGCGGTAACTTGATAGAGGCGATCCGTGTGCCGGCCATATACGCGCTAATGCAAGCAGGTACACATCAAACATCCTTTATTAGGTGTGTCAAACAGAGTGGGGGGAGGGCGGGAGGGCAACCAGGAAGGGCTGGATATAAACAGGGTGGAGGCAGAGAAGGGAAATGATGGATGGAGGGATCAGAGACATGTGGGTGAAGAAGTGAGAAAATTAAAGCACCTGATGTAATTTATTTCGACGTCGACGTGTGCGTGTGCGTGTGCGGGCGAAAATTGGAAAAGTGCGGCCGAGCTCGCGCGCAAATCCGCGTCCATTCATCTCGCCTTCAAAAAGTTGCGGCCGAGTGGCTGCGCCGGCGGGGTTTTCAATTACGCTGCCGGCGCAAATTAGCATGAGAGGGAAATTCAAGTGGCTAATGGAATTGCGAAGCGCCACCGCTCTCTCTTGAAATGGACTAATTGGTTGTCAATGTATGTTTTCAAGGGGTTAGGTGGGGGGGAAGGTAGATATCTGACGTGTCTTTGGTGACAACCAAAGTGAGGGAAATGCGGGGGAAAAACCATGAGGGGGCGGTGTCGTGCAGAGAAGTTAATCGTCACGAAACAAAGAAGTAGCCCAAGTTAAATATGTATAACGTACTGTGTGTGTGTTAGGTCCACCGAGTGCAGTGGTTCTCAAACTTTCTCTGTCACGCCCCACCTTGGAGGAAGAAAATTTTTGTTGACCCCATAGACTTGCATGGCATTAGGGTTAGCGATAAGGCTGGAATTAGGGTTAGGGTTAGGGTTACTGCTGGAATTAGGGTTAGGGTTTCAGGGCTACTCTCGGAACGATTCCACAGCCAAAAGTGGCCAACAACAAAGACCACTGGCCACCGCCGGACTCCTGAATTCTTCTTTTCGTCCCTGTCAAATATTTGTTCATCCTGTGCACCTGAGCAGCGTTCTTCTTAGCTACTACCTACTGAACACTTTTTGTTCAACTGCCGCTAGCTGGGTTTTGTTTTTCTTCATTTTTTAGGGCCTCCAGTTTAGAGTTGGCAAAGTGTTTTCAGTCTGAAGGACAGCAAAAAAAGGTAAGGTCATTAAAAGGTTATTTAAAAACTTAGAAATCAGGCTGTAGACGAGGAAATTTCCAGATTCATTCACGCAAATTAAACATCCTTCCAATGGCAAACCTTGTAAATTGTATTTGGCTTGAAAGCACAGCGCAAACTGTAAAAACCCAACAGCTGCTTCAAAGCCAAATTAAATAAGAGATGTAATAAAGTGGAGATTACAACATGCGCCAGGTCCCATATTTATATATTTTAAACTATTTTTACAGTCAGGATTTCCATCACTGTGTTATGACGATGCCAACCCAAAGCAAACAACAAAGAAATTTCACTATTTTCATTGTGACTATTTTAAACCAGTTCAATCATTCACCCATTCATCATTCATTCATCTTCTATACCCGCTTATTCCTATTCAGGGTCACGGAGGTCTGCTGGAGCCTATCCCAGCTGTCTTAGGGCGAAGGCAGGGTGACACCCCGGACAAGTCGCCAGTTCAATCAACGAAAATTGTCTGTTCTCCTAAAAAAAAAGCTGATTCTATCCCAGCATAAATGTACAAGTTTTGTGACTTCAGCCTCCAATACAGTGACTCCCTTTGCGCCGCCTCCGACTTCACATTGTCAGCAGACTCTCCTGTTTGTGGCAGCTGCTCTTGTAATTACGTTTTTTTTGTTTTTTATCTCCCCCACGTAAATGATGAAGTGGCGATAAGATCCTGAGGGCATTTGCTCTCTTCTCTCTCTTCCTGCGTGTGTGTGTGTGTGTGTGTGTGTGTGTGTGTGTGTGTGTGTGTGTGATATGTTTATTCCCAACACGTCTAACCTCCAGCTTGGAGTCTTCCTCTACCGTCTACCGTGCACCCGCCTCTCTCACGTGCACGCACCTCAGCCTCCTGCCGTGACTGACACCCCGACACCAAAAGAGTCGCCCCCCATCGCAGCCTGCTGCTTCATTTCCCATTCAGATCAGATTTGCGTTGGGTCTTTTTTTTTTTTTTTTTTAACCCCCACGCGATACGAGACGCTGCCGCCGAGTCGTCTCGGTGGAGGGGGCGGCTGTCGTGAGCCCCAAGGCTCGAGAAAACGCGGTAAGGGGAACGAAAAAAAAAAAAAAAAAAAATCTCACCTCTGCAAATTACACCTAATTGCCCCCCTCAGATTTCAAGCCGGGCGTGCAGTTGTTCTTAGCGGCTGGAATGTAAACACTGCAATCAGCATTTTTATTCACGATTGCCAAACAAGCCGTGAGCTAATCAGGAGGAGGAGGCGTTGAGACGGCATAATGAAGGAAGCGGAGGGAGAGAAGGAGGAGGGGGGTGTGTGATGAAGGAGCCGGTGATTAGGAATTGCCTTAAAATATGCTGGGATTCCGAGTAGGACCTGAAAATAAGGGGACAACTAAATTTTCTTGACTTGCTTTGAGAGATTCGGAGGGACAAACTTTTTAATGTGTTGCACTGACGAGACTGTGATGTGAGAAAACAGGCAAAAACCTACCAAGACTGAGTCATGTCTCCGTTGACGGCCTTTTCAATTTCTTGCATTTACAATGGAAGGGTAAAAGCCTTCGATATTAAAAAGTGGCAGACTAATCAGAGACAATTTTCTTTTTGTCGTTTTTTTTGTAGCCGACTTGCGGCTGTGCAGACCGAAGAAGAAGAAGAAGAAAAGCACACGGACGATTATGTTTGAACAAAGTGTCTGAGTGAAGAAATCATGTATTTTGTGTCTCAAAAGCAAGGAGCTGCTTCATAGAAATATATATATGTATATGTATATATATATATATATATATATATATATATATATATATATATATATATATATATATCCCTCATAATTGCAAAAGATAAGGTAATGGGCCCGGGGCTGCCGTGACCTTTGCTCAGGCGCAGATGTGAGGCGGACAGGCGGGCTGCACCTTTGACCTTTTCCCTCGGATTCATTACTGAAGTGCAAAGTCGCTGCGAGGCCTCTCGCCCGTCATTAGCTCTTCCCGTCTAATGACATTTCTCAGAGTCGTCTGGAGCGTCGGCATGATCCCAGCAGCCCCGCCGAGTTCACGGAGTTGCCTTACAAACCTGTGCGGCCGCAATAAATGTGCAAATGCGAGTTGAAAAAGCCACGCGTTTGCGGCCGGACAACGAACGCCTCGGCTGTGTTTTTTTTAAATTAATTTTTTTCTCTCACTGGCGGCGTAATGTTGCACACACTCGAGCGGGGCTGCATTCCCAGTCAAGGACTTATTCATTATTTATTGTTAACCTGAGGTAAGAGTCCAGCACTTCTTTAGCTCCTTGTTAGAAACAACGGGTTTAATCGAGCCCCGGCGCGCTGGCGCTTGTCTCCGGGTGTTAGCGGGAGTCGTGGGGCGAAGCCGTCGTTGTTAAATATTAAATGAAAACACGCTCTGTTTGTGCACCCCCGCCGGCTGTCTATAAATCATGTGAAATATTAGCAGCGCCGCGTTCAGATCATGTTGCTGCATATTATTATATATTTTTTTAAATAAATTCATTCGCACCCTGAGACCAGCAGGAATGAAGACGTTTCGCCGCCCGGTGACTCGGAGCCAAATTATAAGAGAAACCCCGCTTGGCGAGCAGCGCCCGTGATCGTAGCAAGGCGGGGGGGAGTGGAATTAAAAATGCATCCCCTCCGTCTTCCTTTAGGGGGCTCTTGCAAATACTCAGTCGGTTAGAGACGCAGGGAGGCGTTTCCCCGCGTCGCCGCGTCTCCATGTGTCTTTATATCCTGCCACTGCCTCCAAGCCCCTTCACCTGCGCAGGCGTCTCACTGGCCCCTCCCTCATCTGCCCCCTCCACCCTCCACCCCCCCCACACGCCACCACCGTGAAGGCGAAGGCCCCTTGTTGTCGGCCCTGATCTTGGCCAAGCAGATGGCGGCTCCTCTGCACCACATGGCCACCACTCTGGAGATGAGGGGAGCTCTTAAAGAAGAAAAAGACTTTCAATCTGCTTCTTTTTTTTTTTCCCGCCTACCCACCTTCTTCTTCCGCTTTTTCTTTTTTTGCACGCCGTCAGCACAGGCTACGAGCTTCAAAAGCGAAAAAACAAACAAGCAAACAAACAAACAAACAAAAACAAAAGGGTGCACGCCGTCGCCGCCTCTGCTCATCTCCCGTCGAGTGAGATGATTATGTAAATGCTTAACGCTTATGTAAAGCGGTCAGAGCCAAGGTCGCCAGAGTGAGATTATTAAGATGCCGCGTGGACCGTGGACGCCTCCCATGGACGAGGGGTTCCGGCCCCTCCCCTCGGCTTCCTATCATCTAACACCAACATGTGGAGGGTGGGGGTGAAGGGAGAGTGTGGGGGGTGGGTAGCGGAACGCAATGCATATGTATGCGGAGCCGCATTCATTATTCATAGCCTGGAGTCAGTTGGAACGGCGGCGTTGGGTTATTCCAGAGCAGGACGGCGAGCAAAGACTTGGAGGCAGGCGGCAACTTTTTCATTTTTTTTTTTTTTGTCTTTCTTTTATAAATCTGCAGTGTTTCTATAAATTAGCGACGTGAACGCAACCCAGGCCATAAAACCTTGAAGCACACTCCGCTCATTATTATTAGTAGTATTATATATAGATATTTTTCAGGACTCTTTGCTCATTGTGTGGCACTTCACAGATAGAAGTGTGAATTCTCTTCATCGGCTGAAATATTGAGGCGTTTTTTTTCTTAAGTGGCTGAGAGGCACTTTGGAAGGAGCTGCAGCCAGATGTTTCGCCCCGGTCTAATTAGACAAGTGGCTCGGCTGGAGCTGCAGTGGAAATCACGCCGCTAAACAGCCTCGTCGGCAAGCGATAATCGGCACTCACGATGTGCAGCATGATGTAGTCGCCCAGACGCGGCGCGCTGTCGATGCGGACCAGGATGCCGTCCTTGATGGTGGAGCTGAAGCCCACCGCCAGCCGGTCCGTCCGCGTGCTCGGCCTCTCGTTATTGGGCCACGTGTACGTGATCAGCCCGCCTCCTTTGCCGAAGATGTAGGTGGTGCCCGCTGCAGAAAGACAAGAGGAAAAGCGGTTAAACATGAGGCTACGTGGCTACCAGAAGGAGTAGAGGTTCATTCGAAATTATTGCAGTAGCCAAGTTTCCTGCTCGTTAGGGAAACTTCTGGAAAGACTCAATCAGAGGAAGCGGCTCTCCCGTCACCTGAGCTGAATGTTCAGCACGAGTTTATTCATTTAAAACAGTTTCCAGCCAACAATTTGTTCATTAACTCTGTTACAACAATAAAAAAAAAACACCACAACAAGGCAGCCTACAAACCTTTTTAGGTGAAGTCTTTGCAGTTATTTCATTCCTTCGAAATGCAAATTAAAAGGCTTGCTTCAACAACTCATTAACAGACAAAAAGGATGTGCAATGATACCAATCTTTAGACTTTTTTTTTTTTTTTTTTTTATCTTTTTTAAATTTTTTTTAGAATTTTTAGAAAACAGCAGTGAGTGAACGCACGTGCACCGAAACAAATCGTTTCCCTGCAGGTGAGATTGAATGAGCTGAACCTCCAGACAAGCACATGAAATATCAGGACCTTCATCAGTATTTTGGGCCAAAGCGAACTGGAGGAGGTCCCTCTTGGTGTTTTTCAATTGTTTTGATTTGGTTTTCCTGTTACATGCACACAAGTACAAGTACAAGATTTAGCAGCTACAGTTAGCAGCGAGCGGTATCCGCTAGTCGTTCTTTGTTAATTCACGCGGCGTTCAGAGTGAGAAGTATGGCACAGGAAACCTAAGGGCGAAAAAGTGCTTGCGAAAATCCAATTTTGGGAAGTGCGAAGACGGCTAACTAGGCACCAGGGAGCTCGGCAGGGGCACCAAAACACAGGAAGCTGTTCTGACAAAACCAAATCCATATTCCTAAATCTGACGTAATTCTTTGGCAACCGCTGCCTGTTGTGCCGCTACAAGCGTAATTGTGTCCAGTTCCATTTTGAGGTGTTTAATGGTATTCAGCCACCGCGGCCGCCGCCACCACCTTTCCAGCTAGAAGTCAGCAGTTCCCCCGGCGCCATCTCTGACCTATCCTTCTCTTAAATATAGCTCCTTTCTTGGGAATAAAAGCCAGTATGACCAGAACCGGATAAGCCTCCCAATCCTCATGTATTATATATGAGACCTGCAACCAAAGAACAAAGGCTGGCACAAGAAAGGGGAGAAGGGAGAGGAGGAGGACGACGAGGAGGGGAAGAGGAGGAGGAATAGCAAGAAAAAAAAGAAGGGGAAAAAAAAATCGAAGAAGCTTCGTCTGGTTTAATTTGACAAATGCGGCGAAAGGAAAAAAGGGCAGCTGTACCAGTGGGGGTAGAGCGGGATGAAATTTTCACTCATTACATCAGCCTCTATGCAGATTGGTGTCAGATTAGAGCTTCTGATTGGATCGAGCTCGGCCGCGAGCCACGGAGAAGAAAAAAAAAAAAACACAAAAAAATGAAAGTTGTTTGTGGATTTATTTTCCTTTATAGCGCTGAGCAGACAGAGAAATAAAATAATAATAAAAACAATCTTTCTTTACTTGGTTGCAGGGCCGACTTCAATTCCGTCTTGTGAGTTTTCCCCAGAGGAGCCGCCCGCCAGAATTAAGGCGCCGCTGAGCCGCTTAGACGTCTCGCCGGCGTTTAAGGCAAAGATAATCAAGAGATCAAAAGCGTCCAGACCTACAGCAGCCAGACGGGCAGGCAGACAGGAAGACGGGCAGACAGGAAGACCTGTGGCCGGGTCGATACGACGGACTAAAACAGACTCCCGCGGCTTATAAGGACTTTTCTGTTTATGCACGTTTCTGTTTTTTGCTTTCCTTCCCCGTCGGTCGGTGGCTCCCCTTCGACTTCACCTGGCTCCCCTCCGTCTCCCGCCACCCGTCCCGTTCCGCTTGCTTCCTCCTCTGCGAGTCACCTGAACATCTGCGTGGCCTTGTGACGGCAGCCCAGCTGTCTCACTGTTTTTATTTCGTTTTTTTTTAACCCCCCCCAACCCCCGGTGAAGCAGCCAACAATCTGCTCCACGGTCCGTCGTACCTCAGGGACGGCGGCAACATATGGATGAGAGGGAGCGAGGTGCGACGAAGGGAGTCACTCCGTCCAGAGTCGACCGTCGATAGTCGGCGACTGAAGATGTTCTATTATATAGAATAAATAGGTTCAAGCATTTTAACATGAGAAACTATGCAAAATTCTACCTTTCACTGTTTTTCTAACTACAATCTGTGACTCCATCCTGCCCATCCATAAATTAATCAACCCTCTGTGATGTCACAAAGGGCACTGATTACTCTCCCAAGTTAGTGACCACACCCGTCCTCTGAGGCCGCCTTCCTTTAGTCCCCTTACAAACTTGTGGAAAGCCCAGCAATGAGTTGGTTTTCCGCTAATCATGCTTCCTGCAGGTTTTTCCTGACTCAAAAAATCATGCATAGCGATGATGTCTGGATACTAGATTGTGGCTGCAGCGCTCAAATACTTCACAATGTATGCAACCAGAGCGGACGTCAATGATTTTTCTTTCAGACAAGGAGAGTGAGGCAAAATCTGACAATATTTTACAGGAGGCTGTAAACAGAGGGCTAAATAAGCTCTTCTGCGAAGATCCAAAATGTTTCTGGGAAACTACTTACACAATTCTACTCCGCTGGTACATCTGTCGCTGCCGCTGCTCCTTTACTAGCAAGGTCACGACTTCTTTCAAAAAGTTCTACCAGAAGGCAAAGCGGCTTTCATGTGCAACGCAACCGGCGCAGACACTGATCATTTTCAGCCAACGTCAGACGTCCTCGCAGCCACAAACCACCCTTCGCCATTTACAGGGGACCCCACTAACACAAGGAGCGCCCCCTTGAGGCTGCACTCTTCAAAGCGAACGCTCTAAAAGCAGAAAGGGAAGATCTTAAGAGTTGCTTCCTCTGGGCGTGACTTTATTTCCTTACATTTCAAAAGCAATAACAGATTTCCTCCCTTTGTTCTCCGGGACGATGGCGACAGCGTCGCATCTCACCTGCCTCACATGGCCTCATTTCCGCCATGATATCATGCGTGGATGCAAAACATGCCCAAACGAGCTAGCGCAAAAAAACTCCCCCCCCAAAAAAAAGAAAAAAAAAAGCAAGGGAGGCAGCCTGCGGCCAAGCTAGCGCGGGATTGGTCCCCGCTGTCTCGCATCCTCAAAGTTCCTCCTCGCCAAAAGAGGTTCAGGCAGACTCGGCGATCAACCTCGCCCATCACGCTCCCGCTCCTTCCTGCATGGCGACGACGAGCGGCGAAAGATTCAAGCACCCCGGGGAGCCAATTATCACATTGAGATTTGCTTAACGCTTCACGCAGACAATGTCGGGCACGAAGTGCACGCACGCAAACACAACAACAGTCATACGCGCGAATCAGGCGGGCCGGAGACGCCGCGAACACGCAATGTCGTACCCGATTTGAGAAAAGAGGGTGAAAACATGTGCGTTGGAAATTATAATAATAATAAAAAAAAAACCTGTCCAAATCGTCAAGAATTGTCACAGACAATTGTACGTGACCTTAGCGACAGGGTCAGAATGCGGAATGACCGTGAGCGCGTCACGTTTTCCGGAGCAGGGAACCGATTTCCCGACGCTCAACCGGGAGTTAAGTTAAAATTAAAAAAAAAAAAAAAAAAAAAAAAAAAAAAGGTTAAAAATCAGCATGAGGTTGTGGAGGCGCATAATTGTTGCTAACGTGATTCACCAGCAAGGTCATGAGTATCGTCAAAGTGTTCGGAGAGAGAGAGAGAGAGAGAGAGAGAGAGAGAGAGAGAGAGAGAGAGAGAGGGAGAGGGAGAGAGAGAGAGCGAGAGAGAGAAGGAGGGAGAGAGAGAGAGAGAGAGCAGGAGGCCTCTGCGCGTTCACGCACACGCAACCAGCGCTAACATGAATAATTACCAGGGTTTTTTTTTCCTTTCCTCTCTTCAAGGAGACTAATTAGATGGCAGCGTGAGAGGCTGAAGACGTGGAATATTTCACCATCTCCGACGTTACTTAACGTACGCAGACCTCAAACACCTCCCCCGGTCGTTAGCCCTTGCTGTGAAGTTGTAAGCGAGACGAATTTCATTTGGCGCGTTTTGGTTTTTTCCTTTTTTTTGTGTCGGAAAAAAAGAAAATCCAAAATTTTAGGTGACAGATTTTAAACAGGGGGTGTCAAACTCGTTTAGACCAAGGGTCTGTATGTCACCACTGAGGGCCCAGTTGTCAGTGTAAGTAGAGGAAATCACACTTGACCATGTTGCAAAGAAAGCATCGATGCTTCCACCCAAGCACAAACAAAGTCATTTGAAGTAAAGTGAATATCTATCTTTTTTTCCCCCACTGGATGCCACTATATCTGCCAGGCTGGTCCTTTAAATAAAATGAACCCAGTCCTTCTCTCTCAGCTTTCTTGGAAGCCACTGGCGAGCTTCTCTCGCAGGAGCGAGTTACCGCCAGCCGTTGGCGGCCGCGCTTCAGGTTCCGGGGGGAATGGGGGGGTGAAAACTCTCAAGTGAGCCGCGCAAAAAAAATGGAGCCTTCATCAACATTGACCCCCCCCTCCCGCCTCCCGGTGAAGAGGCAACTACAGGGAAAATATCATCAAAGGAATCAAAGCCTACAAACAGATTAGCGCACAAGATGTTATTTTGGTGGATCAGAGGGGACTTTCATCTCCGTCTCTGAATAATGCTACGTGGTCGTGGCCATTGGGCATTGGAGGCGAGCCATCTGAAATCTAACAGCGGCGTATGGGGGGGCTCCATTGATTAGCGAGTACTGGGATGGGAGATATAAACCCCTCTTGAACCAAAAAAGGGGAAAAAAAGAAGCTAATCAGGATTCTTTGATGATCCAACAGAACCAAATACCTCATTCTCAGCATTGGAGATCCAGCAGCTCCACAGACTTGGAAATGCTGCTTCGAAATCTGTTTCTAGTATTAAACTGAAGATGAGAGACCAGGTCAAAGCCTAGGCCCCTATTTGGCAGAGCTTCTCAGGGAGGCGGAAGGTCAGGACGCCTGTCCCCAGGAAAACAGAGCGCCATCCCGTCCTTCCAGTCTTACCCGCGACGTCAGCCAGGTACGGTCGAAGAAAAAAAACCCTTTCACCGGGGTCACCGGCTCTGACGCAGTTGGCCCACGGGGAGGGAAAACTGGCAGGACGCAATCTTATCTGCCAGAGAATTGAGATTCTGAGCGATTACTGGGATCCAAGAGATGGGAGCTGAACGGAATAGAAAATATGCGGGTAGGATTCCCATTTTCCCCCCAAAAAAGACTTTTTTTTTCTTTATTGCTGGGTAGCCGGGGGTTTTTGTGATTATTTTTTTTGGGCGGTTCATATCAGATTTATATGAGCTCAAGCGGGACATCAGACAACAGGGATTAGTGGCTGGCTGATGTTTCACTGCTTCCTTGTTTGCGGAGCGTCGATGCAGATCGGGCAGCTCATCCTATACCTCTCCGCTCCGTCGCCAACTGACGAACACGACAGACTAATAATGCAGAGCAAAGGATTAAACACACTTCTGCATTCATTCCTCTGAACCGACGACACGTCTACTATTGGCAAATCTTGCACACAGGGCTTTTTTTTTTTTTTTTTCAACGCTTCCGGAAAACGTTTAGATTTCATTTTGCACGCTCTTCCAAATTCCGTCAATTTTTTTCAGCTCACATTGGAACGGAATGAGGCTGACCAAAGCAGCTGTCACGCTCGCTGTCCGACTGGGTAACCGGTTGTGTGAGCGGCCTTCAGACCACGCTGCATGCAACAACCCTGTGTTGTGGTTGTCGTTTCTTTTTTCAGTATCATTGCAGTTTTATTTTTTCCCACCAATGAACTCGGCGGTGTGTTTGTGCGCGTTAGAGGAGAAGAAAGATACCGGGGCTTCGGATTGGCCGAAAAGTAGAAAACCTCAGTGGGTAAATACACCAGAACCCTTCAAGTGTACATTCAGTACACACATGCATGAGTGTGCACATCCACACTGACACACACCTTTGGTCCCGTCTCCTTGGCTGTGTGTTGTTGTTGTTGCTGTCGCTGTTGTTGTTATTGTTTATGTGCTTTTATGTCTCTTTTCCCCCTTGTTATCACTCAGGCTTCCTGCAGCACCGGCGCCCCGGGGGGACGCGGAACGAAGACAAACACAGTTTGATGTGGTCGAATTTTGCGCCATCGCAGAATGAGGGAGAGAGAGAGAGAGAGAGAGAGAGAGAGAGAGAGAGAGAGAGAGAGAGAGAGAAACAAACAAAAACAAAACAGGGCATTTAGAAAGAAAGAAAGAAAGAAAAGAGAGCGAGAACGAATGTAATTGGCTCCTCGATCACTTTGAAAAGAACTCCATCACTGCGACGCCCCCCCACCCCCCGACCCCCCCGCTGAGCGTCATACACACAGCATCATTAGGCTCGCTGTCCTTCACGCGGGCTACAATGAGGAATCACTGTCACAGGAATCGAATTGCGAGACGCTGAGCGGCGTAATCACCGGGATTTATCTCCATTTCCGGCCTCTTATCATTTCATAATTCACTCCTTCCAACCGGCGCCTCCTCGGGGGCGGGGAGGGAATGACGGACGGAAGGGGCCCCGGTCGCTTCCCCCCGTCTGTCCGTCCGTCCATCCGTTGCCAGGAGCTAGTTTAAGGACGGAGGCCGAATCCGTCTATGCGAGTGCAGTCACGGAGAACGACGGCCATTGCCCCCCCCCCCCCCGCTGAACAAAGAAAGGAAGGAAGAAGAAAAAACTGGGAACATGATTGATGAAGTGCGGTGTGTCGTGACGGGCGGCGGCCAGGCGGGCGGCTGTGCCGCGCAAAGAAAAACAGGCGGCCTTGAATGATTTACGCTGTCTGTTCTTCCGTCGTAATAAGCGTCGTCCCCACTGTATGGATTCACGGGCTGGAAACCGCCGGCGATCGGAGTCGGTGCGAGGAAAGAGAGAAGACACGCTGGAGTGAAGGAATGAAGAGACCGCCGCCCACCCAGTCAGAGCTCAGCGGGGATATCAAAGTCCTTTTTTTTTGTTTTTTTTTGGTCACATTTCGCATGAGTTCACGTGAAGAAATGAAGAAATTAATCATAACTGACAAGTTTTTCGCTGTTTTATCATCAATGCAGGAAAGGTCCGCGACCCACAAGAGAGTTGCACAAACAACTGCGTAACTGTAAAAAAAATGTTTTTTTTTCAGTTTAGAATTTTTAGAATTGTTAAGAAATGTTACCCAACAGGCTTTAAAACACTGACCAGTGCGTTAATTAGGTCAAATTTAAGGTTTCTTCAAGTAAATCTACAAAATCACGCTCCTAATGCAACAAGTAAGATGTGAGCAACCTCACACAGCAGCAGCCGGCGCACCCACACACCCCGACTTTGATTCATCAGATTAACTGGAGCTCTCCAGACTGAAGCTGCGTAGGTTACTCCGGCAATTAGGTGGGGTCGCCGCACTCGCTGAGAGGCCCACAGGCTCTTTATCACTCCTGCTCAATTATGACAACCGGGTGGGATTAGCAAGCTTCTCCAGGGGAGGACGGCTGCTTCTCCTCCTTCTCCTCCGTGAGAGCGACGCCTGACGGGACGAAATCCCATCCGCTCGGGACCCACTGGGAGGCGTCAGTGATGAGTTGCCTGAGTTGATCAGCACCTCCGAGATCCCCCCCCCCCCCCCCCCCTAGCCCCCTGGTGGACGTAGTGGGAATAGACGGACTCGCAGACTCCGGTTAACGTTAACTGGAGGTGAACAGTATCAAGTCTCCCCTCATTAAGGGCAGAGACTCGGGCGGAGGGTCTCACCTACCAGCCCACCCACCCCCTCCCCACCCTCCTCCACCTCTGTTGTTGTGGCGAGCGGGACAGAGCGGAACGCCTTGAAATCATTGTCATTTCTACCCCGCCGTCGTCTCTCTGGAGACGTCAGGGCCCTGTTCTCTCCTGCTGGGGAGAGGGAAGGAGCCAAGGGAGGAGGATTTCAGAGGCTTGAGAGCAGTGTGTGTGTGTGTGTGTGTGTGTGTGTGTGAGAGAGAGAGAGAGAGAGCGTGCAGCCCTCGGCTACAAAGGAGGACCTGTCTGCTGACTTCAATTCTGTGAGCCGCCACCAGCGGAATTTTCAGAAAGGCTGCGGCGAAGGGAAGGGAAAATGTTTCAGGGGAGATGAAAGGGAAGCGAGAAGGTGCGAGGTAGAGATGTAACGGGTGAGAAAGAAAAGAGGAAGGGGAGACGGATAAATGTTGGCAGGGAAGGTGCCGGGAAAAGTCAAGCGGCGACGAGGCAAGACGCACAATAACGTCGGCGAAATTGTTGCAAAAAAAAAAAAATAATAAAAATCCGTCGCCAATTTTGGTTTCTTCTTCTTCTTCTTCTTCTTTTTCGTCCTCGACGGGTCGGAAATTAGCATTCCGCCAGCGCCCGCCGTCGATAGCTATCGAAATTAGGACACGAGTGTCTCCCTCCCGCGTCATTCATAATGCATGGCGGGCGGCGCGCACCAGCTCAAGTGCGAGCGCGAGTGCGGGCAGGCGTTGCGCTAGCGAGGCGAGCCGCACCGAGGCCTGCCGAGGATTAGGTGAGGAAGATCTCGCCGAGAAGAACGGATTCCAAGATGGCTCCGAGTGGAAGCGTCATTTATAATTGAATCTTCCCCAGAGGACGGCCGCCCGTCTGCCTCCACCAAGGCTTCTCTCTCTCTCTCTCTCTCTCTCTCTCTCTCTCTCTCTCTCTCTCTCTCTCTCTCTCTCTCTCTCTCTCTCTCTCTCTCTCTCTCTCTCTCTCTCTCTCTCTCTCTCTCTCTCTCTCTCTCTCTCTCTCTCTCAGTTGCCTTCATGCACAAGATAGAACACAGCAAACTCGCAGCCACTGATCTTATCCCAAGGCCTTCATGACTCAAACCCCAGCTGGTCACATTTACTCAATCTGAACTTTTTTTCCTTCATTTTGCGTGTGTTTGTGTGTGTGTGTGTGTGTGTGTGTGTGTGTGTGTGTGTGTGTGTGTTTTCTTTCCTTTTTCTCTTCTGCAAACTTCCCTTTTTATCCGTCCAGGGAGGACTCAGCAAAAAAAAAAAAAAAAAAAGTTTCCGTTGTACAAGAACGCAGCTGTCCCCAGCAACGATTTGGAACGCTGCCCAGGCTGTGGCGTCGCGACAGCCTCAAATACAATATTCATGGAAAAAGAAACAACAACAACAACAACAACAACAACCGTATCTGGTATTGGAAAGGTCAGATTACGACCAATCATCAAATTTTTGGAAGACAGTTTTTATTTTGCTGAATGTAAATATGTGGATTTTGCGAGTGTGGGAAGTGTGTTTTTAAAGGTTATTATTGATTTAACCCCCCCCTCCAAAACTCAACCTGCTTCTAGATCAGGGGTGCCCAAACTTTTTTCATTGGGGGCCAAAAAAGCTAATCTGGGGAGCAGCGGTGGAGATCGCGATCGTTTTATTTTTTGAAGAATTCCGAGTAAAGCCGCGGGCCACTTAAACTCCGTTGGCGGGCCGGATTTGGCCCGCGGGCCGGACTTTGGGCATGCCTGTTCTAGATGGGTACGTTTCATCTTGGATTCCACAGGAAGAGAATTGCATGAGTAACTATCCAACAAAAAAATGACAGATTTCCCAAAACGGCATATTTAGCCCTGTGTTTACATCTTCCTGTTGAGACTGAAGCTTTCTTTGAACTTTCACATTTGGAGAGGGCGAAAAAAAAATCTGTCTCAAGTGAGCCAACACCTTGGAGGTGTTGTTAAGGTATTAGGGCCCTTTCTGATGTCACAGAGGGTGTGCAGAAGGATACTGGACCTTTGAATGTCTATATTTGGTCCCTCTTTTTTACAGTCATTTACGGCTATTATCAACTCCTAAACATGTTATTAATTCCAACACTAACTTATATTGTTTTGTTGTTTGACTGCTGCAAAGTTAAGGCCAGAATTAAAAAAAAAAAAAAAAAAATGTATTGTGTATTGCACAATTTCGTTTCACACGAACAAAATTGAGTTCCTCAATCTGCATTTGCACTGTTGACACTCCCCTCCTCCCAACACACACACACACACGCACACACACACACTCCCCTCAGACTCTAGAAACCCCTTTTATCCACACGGTGGCTGCCTGAATGAAGAGAGAGCGCTTTCGCTCACTCGTGCAGGCGCTGCCTAGTTATTTTCCACCCAGCGTCAACAAAACCGCAGAGGCAAAACAGCTTTCGCTGGCTGAAAGTCACAACGGATCGACCGTCCGTCAGCACGGCCGCCACCTCTGTCACGCCAAACAAGCGGCCCGCGGCAGTTTGCCCGCAGGAAGGCGGCCGCTGTTCGTTTTTTTTTTAAAGCGGCGATGATAAAAGAAGAGAAGCCGAGCGACTCCTGCGCTAACGAAGAGCAAGTTTCACTATTTCCCCAAACTTTCCGCTTCACTTAGAAGTAGATTGTATTTTTATATATGTATATGGAAAAATAAAAAAAAAGCCACCTTGGTTTCTTGAATCTGAAAGATGTATCAGCGGTCCGGACAGTCAGATGCTGAAAGGAATCAGCGTGTTGCGGGAAAGCGAGGGGGCTAATCTTTCCCTTTGATATCGAGACGAGATCAGATGCAAAAAAAAAAAAAAAAAAAAAGAGCAGCAACCTTCCAGAGCTGCGTGGAGAAATGGCTTTTTCCCTCCCAGGGGCGGAAACAAAGAAGCGCAATCGAGTTCACAATCGGCGCCTTTGTCTGAGATCAAAATCAGGCCCGAGAATAAAACCGCATAATAACCTTATCTCTCCCTCTCTCTCTGTCCCTCTCCCTCGCTCTCTCTTTGCCTTCTCTTCTTTATCTGAATTTGATGACTGGTCGTCGAGACACAGCCTCATTGTCTTGTCCGCAGTCCGGACCAGCGGTACCTGCAGTCGCCATGGCAACCCGGCATCCGACGTCTTTGACAGGGGCAACGCTGGTTTATTTGGTTTTTTTTGTTTGTTTTGTTTTGTTTGTTTACATCAAACGCCTTTACATCTCGCCAATTAACTGGCAGTCACTTGGAGCGAAATACTGGCTGCATCTGCCGAGGCAGGGCCCAAAAAAAATAGACAATCAAAAAGCTGAGGGTGGATTTCTGAAATAGAAACAAAAATCTTTGCCTCAAACTCGAAAATGTGCACATTGAAAGCCCGAGCTAAACTCGCCCCTTGCATTCTTCCACCTGTAACAGCAACAAATTCAAACTGTTGACGACGGCACTCACTTATCACCCGAGGCAAAATGGAGAAACTTTTCTCCATGGTCAAAGACATGATCATAAGCAAAAAAAAAACAACTGAAAAATTAAAAAAATAGAAAATCAGCCTCAATGGAATAAAAACCCTGAGAGAGCAACACGCTGTGGGCTGCCGCCCTCACAGTCGCATTGATGGAGTCCAGAAGTCGTTTGATTCAATGCAGGCTAAATGAGTGTAATGGACTAATGTCCCAAGTGGCCACTGGCTGGCAGTGCCGTGTGTGTGTGTGTGTGTGTGTGTGTGCGCGTGCGTGTATTTGGGACAAATGCCCTGATGGTAATTTTGCCTCAGTTACAAAGTTTTTTGCACATAAAACATTACACCCATTCTTGGCAGGCAGATTAATTATTAAGAATAATAAATGAGTCATAGATCTGCAGAAATATACTAAATATCATAATTATTCCTCTGTTCGTGGCCTCCAACAACAAAAATGTTCAGATCCGTCTTAAAGGGGTCTTATTATGAATGACAGACTTTTTCAGTCTTTAACGTGACTTTTTTTTTTTGTTGTTGCGTTACTAGCATGCTGAGTAACACACCAAGTACCATTAATTACACAGTGCACGTTTGTAGATGAGATCTGTGTTACTGAAACTGACCGTTCAGAGTTAGCATGACTTTCTACATCACAAGTCGAGCCGATTAGCAAAAATATACACAGATTTTTCTTTCGAATTTGGGGCGAGGCATCAATGCATTTGAGGGAGTAGCCGCTGCTAGCACGGAGTGGCTGGCCAATCACGGCCGGCCAGCTCCACCGTGGCGCCCACAGCCGGCACCCGCTCTCGCCCAGACAGTCTTTATCACTGCTGCTGCGCCGCTAAATTGGAATCTTGGCTCTTTGTTTGCCGTCTTCCACTCGCCCGCGGCAGGTGGTTTTGACTTCAACCCTGTATCGAACGTGTCAACCTTATAATTAATGGCCTCCCTCCCCGCTCCTCAATTCACCTGCGTCTCTCCCTCTCTCTCTCTCTCAGCTCTGCCTCCTTGCTCCAAGGACGGCGAGCCAGACACACAAGGGGGTGGGGGGGAAAAAAAAAAACAAAAAACAAAGAGGCCACTCGAGCCACGGGGAGAGAAAATTTGCCCGGCGAACGCCACAATCCATCTCCTCTCAGCGATTCGGCCGCCGAGCCGCGGAGAGGTCGGCGCCGCATCGCCTCCTTCTTTATCCGTTTCCAATCCCTGCCGAGATTGTGGGAAGAGCGAGCGAGAGGAGGGGAGGAGGAGGAGGAGGCAAAGAGGAGGCAATGGATGTTTTAAAAAAAGAGAGAAAGAAACGACTCCAAGTAAACAAGGCAGAGCTGCGATCGATGAGGAGGCTAGTTTGGATCAAATCCAGCGGGGGTGAAAGGCGACTTCTTGAAAGGCCTAATTAATGCGTGGCGCTCAAGTCCGAGTTATGGATCGGCGCCGGGCGGGGGAGGAGGGGGCACGTGCGCGGCCCCGGCTGAGGACGCGAAGACAAAAGCTCTCTGGCTCTTTTTTTTTTTTTTTTTCGCACGTGCGCCCGCTAGCCCCCGCAGGATGAAAATGAGCTCTTGTGAAAGCGCGTGCGGATGAATATGCCTGTTCGCCGGCCAAGGATTAGCAGAATTTAGCCCGCGGTGAGGCTGAGGAGGCCCGGGAGAGTTTGGAAGGGCAGCGGGATGGAACGCGGCCGGCCTCTCGCAGCGTCTTATTGTCGGCCTAATTAGAGGATAAGCCCCAAAAGCCTCCATTTTGTTGCTGCCGCCGCCGTCCTGTGCACAGGCAGAGTTCCTCTCTTCCCCCCGCGATGAAAATGTGCGCCACGTGAATAGTAAAGTGCTTAATGGCGAGTGCCTAAAGTATTGCACGTCTTTGAGAAATCTGAGGTCATTTATTTGCATCTTGCTCTGGCCTCCGTCTCAAATCCTATGACGTGAGACCATATAGTGTATGTTATGCAATGTAACTCTTTTTTTCCCTCCCAGAGTCCAGTGGAGAAAGATGCTAACCACATATCCACAGATGATGCCAGGCTACCCAGGTCGTCCCCCACTTCATCTTCCACTCCCTCTTCCATCTTCCCCACGCTCACCTAAACCACCCTATCAGGCGGCCCAGTTGCTGCCTTTGAAGATGTGCTTAGCCGAACCGACGACGGGGCGGAAATTTAAGGCGAGCAGCGAAACGACAGCAGCTTTTCAAGCGCTCATGAAAGATGGGGGAGGAAGGAGGGGTGGGGGAGGAAATCTCTGCATGAGTTAAATGAGGGGAGAGTATGTGGATGAGGAAGGGGGGGACTGTAGGTGAATAAACCCAACTTCAGCTTCAGAAGAACGACGAGAAGAAAGGCAGGCCGGGGGGGGAGGCGGAGGGGCTCAAGTTTAACGAAACCATAACCGTACTTTTAATACAACTTGGCATGTTTCCATTCAATATATATATATATATATATGTATATATATATATATATATATATATATATACTGTATATGTATTTATGTTGTCAAACGCATTGATATATCTATTCAATATCGATACTGAAAACTGGTTCATGTGACTTTTCTGCAGTATTGATCTACCGATACTCAACGTGCGCCGACGCCAACACAACACACACAAACACTCCCTGCGAGATGGATAAATAGAAAGACACACACACACACACACACACACACACACACACACACACATATATGTATATAGACAAGCTTTCAGCTTCCCTCCTCCCCCGCCGACCCGTCTGACACCCAATTGAGAAATTTATTTCAGCGCCCCGAGGAGTCGAGCTCATTAGCACACAGGGCTTGTGGAGGCCCGTGCACGAGCCCTTTCAATTCCGGAAAAAAAAATAAAAAATAAAAAAAAATAATGCGAGAGGGGTTGGAAAGTGTAGACGCTCGCACTTTGTATAATATGTCGCAGTAAGTGGGTGGGTGGGTGGGGGGGCGGCAAGGTGACAGCGGCCCATTGCGGAGTCCAGACATGAGCTCTTGTTTCATCAAAGGGGAGACATCAATCGGCCGGGCTGAGCCAATGGGGCAACAGGTGCCGCCGTCACTCGCAGCCTATCAGCATCCGCCTGAACCCCGATACCCCGCGAGCGGCGGATGGGAATGCTGATAAGGATCGTGTTCAGGCTGAAACAAAAGGCAGGCCTGACTCTGCAACAGGGGCAGTAAATGTGTGGAGATGTTGCAGAACGAGCGCGCTGGTGCACGGAACATCGCTGCCGTGGCTCCGCAGCCTGCAGACGTGGACGGATGCCAAGAAACAGGAAGCGAAAGAGTTTTGCTCTGCAAACCCGAATTCTATTTACGCCGATCCATAAAGGCACAGATTTTTGTCTTTTCTGTTTTTTTTTATCACTGCTATACTTGCTTTCCTATTTAGTGTGGTATATTTCTGACAACTGAAAGATGCTCTCCTCTCGACAGCAAAAGCACGCTGCATTGTCATCACGCAACTGGCGCAAAAATGTTCAAACGACGGCGCAAACATTTTGCGAGGCGTCACCGACTTACAGCAGCAGCGACGCTGCGCTGGTACATTTCTGAAGCCGAAAAATGGCCCAAAAAAAAGAGAAGAGGAGGCAAAGCTGAGAAGATCCACATCATTTTCACCCCACTGGAAAAATAACCCGAAAGCATGCAAATCCCTCTTAGTTAAAGTCTCATTCCGCAGCCTGCAGTCACCTGCGTTCCCCCGCTTTGCATTTCATTAACACTCCAAAGATGCCAAAGCTTCCCCTAAAACTGAAGAGCAGAGAAGCATCGTTGGGTGCAAAAGTGCAAGGCTGTGATTGGCCACTCAGGGGAAAAGCGGCGTGATCAAGCAGCGCGGCCGTATCAAGTGGATAATTTGTATTAATGTCATAAAACCAATTCGCTTCAATTTTTTTTTTTAAGGAAAAAAAAAAGAAAAAAGATCCACCACCGAAAATTTTTAAATTATTTTCGGTCAGAAGAAACAGAATACAGCCAAAACAGAATTTTAGAGGAAGGAAGCGCCGCTCGATGAGCAGCCCCGACATCAGACGTGGAAACAAAAACCAGAAGCATCAAAGCTCGCCGCCAGAAAACATTTTTGCTCCTTCAAATCTCCCGTCACCTCGATCAATTAAACTTTCATTTGGCTCCAAAAGCGCGCAGCGAGCGTCCCGCCAGCGCCAGCCGAGCGGCGACAACGGGGGTTGGGAAGGGGGGGGGCGCCGCGGCTCTCTCACTGTCAACGAAATTCTGGGGGTGCTCATGAAACGGAGAGAACGGATACAGGAAGCACGTTTGCATGCCGAGGCGTAGGATTACACACCCCAGAGAGAGAGACTGCTGGATTGATCCAGCAGCCCCTCCAGCTACCAGACAACAGCCCCAAGCAAATATTGTCACTGCATCGCTGCTGCACTAATTACAGGTGCAAAGGTGCTGAACCAAACGCAATTTGGTGACCGAACGCGGCACCGGTGAGGGGAAATCGGCTGACTGGGAAGACAAAGACTTAACAAAAACGGTGAGTGACTCTTTTCAGTCTGGCCAGCTGTGGTTGCATGCAGATGGGAGGGAAAAGGGGACTGTTGCAATCTCTTAGTCCTCATCCGCAGTGATTCGTGGTGGGATTACCGTCATCGGAAAGTGGCTGGAAAGTTAAAAAGGGAATCCAATCACAAAGCCGACTCTTTGGGCCTTTTTCTCCAGACTGTAATGAAACTTTCAGGCGGCCGCCTCAGAGACCAAGAGGAAAATAAATTTAGTTTCAACAAAAATCTTCGGAATAAAGTTCCGCCCCTCCATCTTTCTGTCAGTTTGTTTGCGTAGCATCTTTTACATGGAGGCTGATCACAATCAGGGCCATACGTCCGGAGTGAATATCTGTCTCTCTGAGATAAGCTGAAATTGCTTTTTATGGCACTAATTTATGAGTCTGTCAAGTTAAAATGTGCTTTGTTTTTTTTTTCCTTTTTGGGGGATGGTGGTGGGCAAGGTGGGGGTCACGATGAGCTGCAGGATGAGCCATATTCAGCGTCTGGCTGCAGCCCCGTAAAAACACTAAAGGTCATTTCTCATTTCCTGCTATCAGGGATGGCCACAAGGTACCGAACAGGGGACAAAAAATAGAATTAAATAAATAAATCAACACGGTCTCGGTTCTCTCTCTGCGTTTTCAATCAAACCAACGCTATTTTGCACTGGAAGCGTCCCAAAATGCCAAATTTTCACTCGACTCACCTTTTGCAAAACTGTAATCATTTTACAGGGGCAGTAAATAATATTTCCATGGCAATAAAAACAAAACATTGTATGTTGATGACTGTCTGCTTCTCGTGACTCGAGCGCGACGCTCCTATTCTGGGAAAAACGCTTTGCAGAGTCTCCGCGTTGGTCTCTGCATCGCCTCATTTCTTGTGATAATGGGCAACATGCACATTGAGCATATGGCCCCTTGGCAACGTAACGCTACTTAGTGTATCTGCATTAAAATGATAGTTGCAAGATCCTTTTTTACAATTCATTGACTCGAGAGAGGGAGCTAGGCAGTCCCTGCCACTGGCACAGCGCCACCAGTAGGCCAGGCAGTCCAACCTTCTTGATGTGACCTCACATCACAAAGGTGGTGGGTTTGATTCCTAGGCCTGAGGCCTTTCTATGTGCTGTTAGGTGTTTTCCCTGTGTCTCCAGCCACTCCAGCTTCCTCACACAGTACAAAGAACATGGACATTATGATAACTGGCCAACTGGTTGTCTTTCACTGTAGCCCTGTGATGAACCGGCGAGCTATCCAGGGTGTGACCCTGCTGTCACTCTAAGACAGTTGTCATCGGCTCCAGCTGCCCCTGTGGCCCCCGAGTGCAGGATAAGCCGTGTTAGAAAATGGATGGAGTGATTGATTTCAAAGCTGGAAAGACTGCACGGTGCCACAGGTGGAATTTCAAGCCTCCGCTTAAACACCACTTCCGCTAAAGACCTCCAATGACTCCATTATCTTGTCCCGACGCCGGTTGACTTGATTAATACGCCGATTACTCAGCCCGAAACGTGTCACAAACACTCATATTTCTTCCTTTCGACGGTGATGAATACATCACTCTCCCCCGCGCTGTTAAATCAATAAAACATTTTGGAACGTCAAACCGTTCCCAAGAGATAGCCGCAACGCTGCCTTGCCCCGCGCGCCCGTCCTATTAATCTCTCGCGCATTCATCACGAGATACAAAAAGGCAGTGACGACGGGGAGTGCGGCTTGGAGCTCGGCTTGGACGGGCGACCGCTGGCCAAGAACCGAGGACGACCGTTTGGCTGAAAAGAAAAAGTGGATGAAGCGACGCCCGGGCAGCCAGATTGCGAGAAGTGTTTGGTGGAACCGTCGCCCCCTAGTGCACCCTCGGGTGCCAGAAATGGCCCTGTGCCCTGAGTGCCGCCTAAGAGAGCCATCCCCTGAGTCGGTGCCAGCGAGAGGACAACCATTTCCTCACTTACAGCCACTTACAGCAGTCACACTGAATCAATGCCTGTGGATACTTTGATTGGACCGCCTCGCCCTCCCCCCATCCTTCCCACTTCCCCATAGCAACCACTTATCACCTACTATATCCTAAGCATACTTTGATTTTTTTTTTCCCCCATCTCCTCCACCTTCCTTTTGCCTCTTCCACTCCTACAACTTCTACTTTTTAACCGCCCAGGGGCGCTTTTTACTTCTATTACAAGATTTGAATTCTCTTTGATGATAGGAATCTAACACGGTGCCTTCACCCCTTAATCTCTGCCTCCTCCTCCTCCAACCAGCTTCTCTCCGCCGTGGCACTGGAGGGCGAACATTGCACTGCGCGGCGTGAACATGATTTTCGGAGCGGTGGGCCCGTGCTCAGAGACGGCGCGTTGCGAATTCACACATCGGGTTGTGTACCAGTGAAACGGCCGCAAAGGGATTTTTTTTTGGGTGGCAGACGGATGCGAGCCCTTGCTTGGATCCGTGAGATCACAACACGAAGCTCATATAGGGGTTGTTTTCCATGTGTCGACAACGGCAACGACAAAGTCGATTGAGATCTCTTCGACTCAAGATTACTTACCTCTTCCGTGTTAATTGTTGCCGAAGTTTAAAAGTCCCGTCAGTAACTATGCAGATCAAAACTTTGTGATTTAAAACTGCTGAATTGGGTTGGAATTTTGCAATTTACCAAATGCTGGGCTAAGTGATCTACGAAGGTTGATGCAAACTGGAGGCGACGGCACTTGGAAATATATCCGGCGCACATCTGGAGCTTCTGGGCCAGAGGGGCGGCGGACAGATTGAGTAGAATGGAGGCGGTTTGCTCTGCCGTGTGCGCATCACGACAGCTTCACGGTGCCGAAATTCAATGTATGCATTAGAAAAACTCAAGGGGAAGCGGAGAAAACATTTCCCTGAAGCCACAAAAGCCGTCATTGGGCGACTCGGCTGAGACGAGGCAAGTCGTTGCATTCTGCCACATGCAACACATCCAACTGCGGCTCATTGTGGCTCTTATTGTCAATGCAAATGAGCAGCCCGAGTTATCAATGCCACCTGAGCCGAGAGCCAGCGGGGACACAGAGTAGCGACACAGGCCTGCAAGTCCATGATAAAGACAATTTGTGCATTGCATTAAAAACGATAATTCCACCAATGACAAATTAGCCTTTTTTTCTCTTCTGAGAACTTTCTGATCTGGTCTAATATGTGCAGACTCTTTATTTTTTATTATGCAAGGCGACATTGGTATTCTAAAAGCATTGTCACTCTGCTGGATGGGTGTGTGAAACCAGTCCAGTGTAGAGAAGGCACCACAGCAAAAGTATGTGTGTATTTATTTGAAAAAAACAAAAACAAAAAGAGGTAGGCGATGAGGTAGCTTTTGAAGCTGGCGGTGAAACATAATTAGGGGCAAGTATAAATGCCCCTAATTTATAATTTTTTTATATAAACAAAAACAACAAGGAATACTGGTCAGAGTGGAAGTGAAAGAGAAGCTGAAGGACTAAAAAAGGCTGGCGGGTGCCGTCCCAGCCACCCGAGAGCCAGAGCTCTGTTAGAACCGGGCAGGCGAATAAAGAATCCTAAAATCTTCACTTTCCTCCTGTGGCCACAATTCTCTGTGTAGCCTGTGATTCCCCTTCAGCTACAGAAGTCCCACCGTCCTGTGTGTGTCTGCGTCTGTCCGCCTGTCTGTCCGTTTGTGTGTGTATGTGTAGGTGTGTCCACTTGTGTGTGTGTGTGTTAGGACTGGCTTTCTGCCGAGCCAATTATGTCCTTGTGCTGGAGCCATCTCCCCGTCCCTGACCTTTACCGCCCGGCTCCCAGCAGACCGCCCTCCTCTTCACCACTTCCTCGTCTGGATGTCTGTGCAGCTCTCGATCTTTGCCGGCCCACCAAAAAGGAGACAACACCGTCCGCCCGGACATCTCTGCTCTTTGCGCTTGTTTGTACCTGGGATTCGGTTTTACCTTTCGCACCGGCTTCCCAAGGACAGGCGGCTTCGACAGCTGGCGTCTGACTGGGCAGGTGGAACGTTTTCTTAATCCTAAAGTTTCCTTTCACTTATTCTAGGTGGTAAAACTCGGACAGTAATTGGGTGAGGTTTGTTACTGATGGTCCATCCAACTTGAGGTTTTACTTTGGATGCAATGAGGCTACTTCAGCTACACATTGTAGCCGCGTGGCTAACTGCAAGGTGCCAATCAATGGCAATCAAAATACAAGTAGGAAATAGTCCAGGAAGAATGCATCCTCAATAGCAGAAAGTCCCAAAAAGTCCCTAACTTTTGCTCATTTTTGAACTCATTGTTTACTTCAAAAATACCCTCATGCTGTTACAAAACGGCTATTATAGCATCTGTGCTAATCCCTTTAGCATCAGCCACTGACTACATTTTGCAGTATACTTTTTTTTCCCAGTCTTGTAAACCTTTAAGACCAATTGGAATCTGAGCCCAGCACGTTGATGAGCTGGAGCTCAGGGACCGAAGGAGAACCAGTCCTCCTGCCACGTGAGGCCACTCCGTTTTTGTTGCTGCTACCAAAAGCTATTAATAGCCGTGAATGCGCTCCATATTCGCGGGCGAATTTCTATCTAATAATCCGACTGGGTCTGCCCATTACTTCCTGATGGCGTACCTCAGCACGGCTCCACAATCCAATCAACGGAAGATAATGAAGGCAAGGAAGCAATTTAAAACCTGGAGGGTCCCTCAAAAGCCAAAAGGCAGCAAATCAGGCTGAGCGCACGCATGGAAAATAATCTAAAATAATCTACACCTCACACTTTTTTTTTACTCCCCTTTTTTGCTCCCCCCCCACTGCCTCAAATTGTATAACTTTGTGTCTCTCTCTGCCAGGTGTGATAATTAAAGTTCTCTGACGCTGCGCCTCTCCTTCTCCTTCACAGGGAGGGTTAATGGAAGTCGTCGGCTTCCACCAGACCTTCGACTTGAAATTGAATGTCTCCACTTCATTTGAAAGCCTTGGGAAGATAAAAGGGCACGGCGACCGGCTCTGGGCTTCCTGTTCCATGGGGCTCTAACTAGACAACCCGCAGACACTTTAATGGTCACACTTGGTCCTGGTGTTCATGACAGATGAATATCAGTGGAATGGGAGTGCCAATAAAACCAATAAAACCGGAGAGTGTCTGGTATGTGAAGACACAAGACTGAACGTGGAGGAACTCTGAGGGGGGGAGAAAGAAAGAAGTGTGCGTCCGTATCTTGTACAAACAGTTTTGGATTTTGCCAAGAGGAAAAGGGGGAAGTAAACGAAACAATAATGTCCCTGTTTCTGAAAGTTTGCTGCCCTGGTTGTTTAAAAGAAAAGCACTCAACTATTGTTGCTTTTTAAGTCACTGTCGCCATTATCGGAAAAGAGGAGGCTCGAGGCAAAAAAGAAAAAAGCTGTCAGAGGCTTTGTTGCCGTCTTTCACACTCACGCGCTCGGGCTGTCATTAAGCGCCCGCCGACAAATCCTAGGCAGGAATGACAGAGAAGTATCCTTAATGCGCATGCGGCACATGAAGATAGCCCATGCAATTTGCATTTCCCTCTGTTCCGCGTTCCCTCTTTTCCCCAGAACAGAAGAAGAAACCAGAGGAGCCTTGGCTGCGGTGAAGTGCGACGCCTTTCATGCGTCCTTCAGCGCAAGGTGGGAAAACAGTCGCATGCTGCACGCGCCTCAACGTGCCTGTGAGCTTGTTCGCCCACTCACTCGACTGTGCCTCACATTAAAGCGGCCGCGTTGTCGCCAATAATTAAAGCTCTATGCCATTAACTTGGAGGCTATCCAGTGTAAATATTGCATTTAAATACAAAAAACTATGTCCTCATTTATAATGTTTTTATTCCAGTGTTGCGTGCCTGTGATATCACATCTAAAACAAAACTCTGTAAAATGAGATATAATATGCACCTCTGAATACGATCAAAAATACCAAAACCTCTTGGTCACAGTGGCACTGAACTGGTTTTTATCGATTGTCGAATGTGTTTCGTTTACCACATGGATGTGTAAGGCATCTCTGTGCATGTAAAATATATATTTTCCTTTCGACGGGCGCATCCACACAGCCCGAGTCGGTCGGTGTGCATGGACGCGGATGTGAGCAGCTTTGAAGTCCATCCACACCAGGGTGCATTCCGCATGGCGGGAGGATGGCTCCCGGCGAGAGCGCTGCCGCCGCCATGTAGCTCAGTAGAAGCATGCACAAAACACACATCGGTCGCAGCCATGTGCAGACGCACGCTCATAGGCACACGTGTGGACACGCACAGTCGGGGGCGGTCAGAGACAAAAGGAGCGACGATATTCCATGAGACAGGAGCGGGCTGCGAAGCCACGTACCTGGTAGCTCCTGTCTGCTCCCGGGCGCACCGAGAAAAACAGAGCTAACCGGGAGCTAGCTGGGGTCGATGATTTATTACGCATACCTTCACCTTCGCTTTCAAATCTCAAACAGTAATCGCCGTCAGCCGTGAGGGTTAAGAGTTTGGATCGTCGTTCAGCGCAACATCACAGGTCCGGCAAGTCTGAACTTCTGGGATAAAAAGCGAGACTTCGAGACGCGGTAATTCCTTTCGCCCACGACAGGTCACACTGAAGCAAAGAAGCTAAATAAAACGTCAGTTTCTGTTTCTTAAAAATAAACCCAGAAACCAACTGATTCAATGGCCTATGATATTTTACAAGTCCTTTCAGAGGCAGGTCATAAGATACTGAAAACACTCACCTCGTGAGGTAGCCGTGGAAGTGCAAAACTCTCCTACACTACTTCAGATTAGTAGGTCAGTCCTCCTCGTACTCCTTCTCTTTCTTCAAAGGTCTTTCAGGTTTGTGCTTGTGGTTATGGGAACTACATCCTGGTGTATCACGCAGGCTTTAGTGAATTCTTCAAGCGTCTGGTCTTGCCGACTGTGTTGCACTCCAAGAATAGGATGCAAGACCAGATAGCAAATTCATCTTGGAGTGCATGGAAACACAATCAATCAGGGGTCAATACTATAAGGGCAGTTTGGCATCGCGGCTGCGACGTTTAAAGCCAAAATCGACGCCAGCAGGTTTTGACCTTATAAAAAGCCACCGGGGCATCAAGCCTTAACCCCACCCCCTCCCCAATAAAAAGGCAGAATATCTCCTCCTCACCTCCGGACAAACACAACGAGCCACTTCACTTCGCCAGCGATCGGCGCTGGGATCGATGCAGCACTCCCGCCATTGATCCTGCGTGCCGCGCTCAATGCCCGCCGCCAATAATCACCGCTGCTCACTTATCAATTACGCCTGCCCCCACCGCTAAAGGTTAGATAAGATGTTGTTTTCCTCGCTCAAGAATCAGCATCCGCGGACGCTAACAACCCACTGCGGTAACCCCGGGGAGGCGGGTAGAACGAGATGGGAGCACGCTGCTGCAATGTCGGCATTACACCGCGGGCGGTGGAGGAAACTGGTGGATAGCACGTTGACAGTGATGTGTCGATGGGGCCCGTGGCAATATTTTCTAATGCACAGTTGTTTCACAGATGGACAAGGATTCCAACCTGGGTCAAGAAAATCGAAGTGCAAACCCTTGAATTTGAAATCATTGTCTGGAGCTAGCTAGTAGCTAGTAGCATGACCGCAATCTAGCTAGCTAGCTAGAGGTTGTGGTGGTTAAAACTGAAGAGCGGCTTCACATGTGGAGCGGAAAATGTCGGCAGAGCCTCAAAAAATTGGTAAAATATCCATTTCCGGCTGAACTGCCGCCTCCATTGGAGATAAGACCGAAAAATAAAAATAAAGTTTCCATTCTAGCGTCAGCTGGGCTCGCTCTCTCGAAAGGTTTGCGCCACTCTGACAACATCAAGGTCAGCTGACACATGAATTCATCCCCAGGGCATCTAGTTACGCCAGTTCTGAACTCACACGTGCACAAGCACAGACACACACACACATGAGCGCGCGCAAGCATTTGACATTTTGAGACGCAGCAGCCATGTTAGCCCGTCCCTGGCACCGATACGCACACTCGCGGAGCACGATAAGCTCTGCTCCGTCTCGGACAGATAGACAGAACGGGGGCTGAGTTCTCGCTCTTTTATTTCTCTCTCTCTCTCTCTCTCTGTCACTGACTCGCTCCCCTCATTTTTCTTTGCTCTCTCCAACTCTCTCTCTCTCTCTCCCTCCGTCTTCTTTCCCCGCTCTGCTGCGTGTCCTAGATGTCTGCACGCAGTGGCGGCAGTGGTGCGGCCGTTAATTCGCTCAGACGCTGTCACGAACGCGGCCAGGGCCTGTGACTCGGCAGTGGGCTGGAAAAAAAAAAATTGAGAACGGAAGGAAGGAAGGCAGGAAGGAAGAAGGGAACCAAAAAAACAGGCTTGTTGACAAACAGAGCTGAAGAGAGACGGAAGAAAATGAAAGACAAGGGACGGGGTATTTTTTTTTTTCTTTTCTTGTAGAGAAATGAAATAGCAAACGTGGAGGGGCTGTTTGTGTGGAAGAATGGCGACGGGGAAGCTGGTCGGGTGGAATTAGCGGCGCGACGAATCGCGCGTGGGCCGATGTGACGAGCTGGATTCAGGAGCCACGTGGTCGCGGCTGCGTGCGTCAACGGATTTCAGAGGGGGGGGGGGGATAGAGAGAGAGAGAGAATATCGCTGCATCAGGATAAGCTGCGGCTCTCCAGTTCATTCAGAGATGTAATCTGGAGTGTGTGAAGCCTATTCCAAGGACAGATTGTTTTTTTTTTTTTTTTGGTTTTTTTTTCGGGGTGGGGGTGTCCGTTTTGTTTTTTTTCTCGCTCAGAAGTCCCATCAATGGGGAGGAGAAAAAAAAAGAGGTGGAGTAAACAATGGCGTCTGTCCTGGAATCAAAGGCGCGAGGCAGCGTTTGCGCTAGTTGCAGGCGGCTAGTTGGGGAGATAAGCGAGGTAAGCGGCCCGGCGGAGCCCGTGTCTACTGCGTCCAGAGCTTCTTTAGCGCGAGACTCGATTTTAGACCCGGAACAAAGACGAGGCAAAGGCATAAAAATATCATTGTTTCCTCCCAGTCGGGTGCTGTGAGAGGAG
Source organism: Nelusetta ayraudi (assembly GCF_046127955.1). NCBI lineage: Eukaryota > Metazoa > Chordata > Actinopteri > Tetraodontiformes > Monacanthidae > Nelusetta > Nelusetta ayraudi. The sequence goes on along the minus strand of NW_027466150.1, from coordinate 1,286,971 downwards.
CTGCAGACGTGAAATCAGTCTTCAAGCATAGTTTCAATCAGTTCACTTCCCCTACAATAAAGCGGCAAGAAAGACACAAACAGTGTCAACAGCTTTGGCGTCTCGTCTCCGGCAATTAAAAGCTGCATTTGTAACAACAAGGGACGCAAGTCCGACCTTGCCGAACAATCGGCAGGTCTCAGAGTAGATTCCACTAAAACTTCAACAAGAGAAAAGACGATTCCTCTTTTTTTTATTTAAAGAAATAAAGTTTTTTTTCTTTTTTGGGGGGGATGCGCTGGACAGAGCAGGGTCTGACACAATCAGCCAAAGAAAGTTTCTATTAAAAACCCAACACTTCCTGTTTCAGTTTGAGTTATGCTTAACTGACCAGACACAGATATTTCATGATGGCTTGAAAAATTTTACCTGCTTCAAACAAACAAAACAAAACAAACAAACAAAAAAAAAGAAACCTAAGCTGACTGCAAGAAATGGAAAGTTCCACGCTTTGCGTTGACCTGCAGGGGGCGAATGCTGGCCTCTTCTGCTGAAACAGAAGTGAGGGCTGTCTGTGTGTGTGGTGGGGTGGGAGGAAGAGGAGGGAACTAACATCAACAAAAAAATAAAGCGGCAGCTCCTTCGCAGCATCAGCATCAAGGAAGACTGGGCCTCCTGGGATGGAGCGGCCGAGATCATGATTAATCCCTCGTCCCGCTTTCCAGCGCTTGATAAATCCAACGGAGGAAACGCCCACGCCCACGCCCACGCCCACACCCACACCCACAGCCCCGGGGGGACGGGGGGACGGGGTAATGAGCGGCTAATCAATCTCACCGGTGTGGGGGAGCGGGGGAGGTACCGCCAGCTCGGCCGAAATATATACGACGGGACGCATACTGTTTACATCTGCGCTGCCCCCCCCTCCCCCGTGGGGCTTCTGGGGATTGGGATGAATTATCCATATCCGCTAAGTGCCCTTGTAAAACGGGATGAATCACAGGTTAAGGCCTGCTTTAAAGACTCAAGTGGTTACGCAAGCCACCCCCCCCCCCACCCGACATTTCCTCGCCGCCCCCTCCCTCTCCTCCCATCCCCGCCCCCGACGCCTCTTATCTCTTTAATGTCAATTCCGCTCGCTTCATTTTTCCACCCAGGATTGAGGCGGAAATGAAAATGCACGCCTTTTGCGTTACGTTATGCAGACCTTCCGCTGCAACCCAACGCAAAGTTGTGTTCGAATAAGGAAAAAAACAACAACAAAAAAAGGTGTTGCCTTCCGACCACCTGTAGCACGTGCGCGTCTCTTTCTTGCTGTTTAACACGTGTCAGTGTGCAAATTAGGGTGAATTTTTTTTCACTATTCACTATTTCTCAAGGCAAACATTGAAAAAAATTGAAATTGGCGCATTTACCACCAATGGGTTTTCACGCAACAATAATTAGGGGGGGTGGGGGGGGGCGACAAGATTACATAATTAATGGAGCATCGCTAACTGGTGTTTTTAATCAGCCGGCATGCTGATTAAAAAGCTACAAGGGCCTCCATCTGGACCACAACAGGAGCACTGCAGTAACGTGCAACAGCCACAAGGATTATTTTACCTTTTCTTCTTCTTTCTCTGCTATTTATTTATTTATTTATTTATTTTCCTCCAGCCTGCTGCCAAAGACGGATAGCGCAGACTGACAGCGCGACACAGACAAATAGTGGGAGCATCTGCAGCTCAAGGTGAACCCAAGGACACACTTGACCTCCGCCGAATCTCTTCGAGTCTCCCGGCTCTTGCATTATAGATCAGTAGTTTAAAAAGAAACTACGGTGTGCCAAGCCTTGAATATCACCTCAGTATGCAAAAAAAAAAGAGAAAGAAACCCTCCAAAAAATCCAAAGTTTTGACAACCCATGACCATGAATCTGGTGTCCTCTGCTGCAACACAAATCTGCGTGACTATCTTGAACAAAATAGGGGGGGGGGGGAGACAGGATGGGAGATACGTGTGGCAACAACATTTTTCATGCGTTTGCGCTAACCTTGCGCGGCAGCCGGATGGCACGGATTTACAGAAAGCATTTTCAAATCGGCCTCGGTTTTTCCACGGATTCCGTATCCAATCAGCTTCCTTTATGGATGAGGAAGTGCGGAGTATGACACCAGAGGTCGAGCTCTAAGCTCTTCTAAAAAAAAAAATAAAATAAAAAAAAATAAAATGCTATGCCTGTGGTGTCACTAGGTGGTGTTTTCGACACAAAAAAAGAACAGAAAATACTACTATTTTTTTTTTTTCCTCGCTGGACTGATTGCTTTTAACATTTTTGCAATACCAAAAAGACGTTAATAAAGATTTTAATGACCATTAGTTGCAGTACTGTACATTTTTACTTTTTAAAAAATTGCTTTGAGGCTTTCGGTGGGGTCTCATGGGTTAATTGAAATACAGGTGGGCCTGGGGGGGGGTTAGACCCCCCCCAGGCCCACCTGTATTTCACACACTGGTCCAGGGGATTTAGGAAAACGTGGCCGCTGACGCGCAACACCAGTCCACACACACTGGCGCCACCTGTCCTTCTGCCCGACTAGGCAACACCCTCGGCCACCTGCACTTCCTCCTCTGGCTTCTCTGGGAGGGGGGGCGTATTAGCGTCGCGAGCGAGATGATATCATGTTTCCGAGCGGCCCTAGAGAGCCCCTTAGCCGACTGCCGCCGTCTGTTTGTTGAGAGACGACTGGAGGTCCCAGTGCAATATCCACTCTGTGTGTCTGGGCGAGACCATTAGCCTCTCCGGGCCGGCCTAGAGAGGCTTTCCCCGCCCCCGACCCCTCGCACTTCCGCGCCCTCCATCACTTTTCTCACTCCATCTGATGCCTATCCCGCTTCTTTTTTTTTCTTCCTATTTTTTTGACTTTCGCAGCACTCTGACTTTCACCTTTTTACAACCCGGCGCCGCGTTCTCCCCGCTGCAATATGTTCTCCCTGCCTTCCGCGGTGATAAACCCACCTTGGAAAATAAATAAATAAATAAACAATAATGAAAAAAAAAAAAAAAAAAAAAAAAATGCCGCAGCGGAAGCCGAGCACAGGGAGAAAGATATTCATCCGGTCCATGCAGGGGCAAGATGGAAGGGATTACAAATATTATCTTTGCTCGGCAGTAAACATATTTATCAGGGGATGAATTATCTGTCTTTTGTGCGAGAGACAGTGTGTGCGTTTTGCTAGTGTGTGTGTGTGTGTGTCGGCAAAAACATGTTTGTCTAGACTTTCAGTCACGGCTCTCTGCAGCGGCGTTTGGAAACAAAAATCACCTTCGACACGGCGCCGCTGCCGTCTCCGACCCCCCCCCCCGAGTCTCTTAGCCCTTAGGGGCAGGGCGGCTTTTAGCGATAAAGCGGCACTTCGAGTAGCAGCATTTATGAGATTCGCCATCTGGTGAAGAGCCCGTCGAAAACATTCGCATCGCCCGGAAAAGCGAACAGAGGCGGACTTTGAGTCAATGCTTCCTGTTGGCGGGCGGAGCAACGTCAACTCCAGCCTGTTTGTCCGCCAAGGAGGCCGATACTGGGTCGAGTGCTTGTACTCGTGAAATACATGGCGATACCACGGCACCAATGCCAGTTGTATACGTATGCATAGGACAATTTTGTTCGAATTTTCTCAGATTTGAGTTTGTACTGCAGTGAAACTTGAGACAGTAACACATGTTATAGAAAAAGATACCGAGAATGAATATTGTTCAAATAACAGAACATGATTCAACGTGCAATGGCCTTACTAAGTACTCTGTATCAGTATCGATGAGTACTGAATTGCAAGTACTTGTACTCCACTCACTCTGCAAAGAAAGTGGCATTGGTGCATCCCTACAGAATGCACGGGTTAGTGGTCGACAAGACGGACGAGTTGGAGTTGAAGTCCCAGGAGGGAAATTCAATCGCAGGGCAAATTTGTTTTTGGGGTGGGGAGGGGGGTTGAAGCTCGAGGGACGTTTTAATTTGCCCCTCACCAAAACAATCCACTTTTAACGAGCCGATAAACTGCTAAGAAAGTCAATTAGCCCCGGAGTGATGGCGGGGAATCGCGCTGACTTGACCAAGAGCCGCGCGGAACTGAGCTCCGTCCGAACTCGGCCGCCTCCGAAAAATCAATTGAGCTAATTATTGCCACGAGAGTCATCCATTGGGCGGAGAGGGGGGCGGGGGGGAAGTGAAGGAGAGACGTGGCTCCTCTGTGTGCCGTGTATTAATCATTCAGAGCCCCTCCTCCAAGGTCACAGCTGGTAGTGCAAAGGCATCTAATAATCGTCCGCCACCCGACGCTCCAGTGAAGCGGATCGACGCGAGCGGCACAACAGAGCGAGGGCGGAAGCCTCAGCGCCACCTGTTGAGACGGAGGCCGTACGGAGCCTGCGCGAGGGGGCCGGGGGGGGGGTCGTATGAAAAGTTTGGCCGTCGTCAACCTTTTTCAGGTGACCAGGGACTCCCGCAGGGTCCGCTGTCCTTTCTGGCTGTCTCCATGGAGACCGACGAGGCCGGGACAAATTAATTAGGTCTTGGTTTGAAAAAAAAGAAAAGAAATAGACAAGAGGAAACAATTTGTGTTTTTGTCTGCTTTTGCGGATTTGGGGGTGAGAGAGCAACTGAGTGTTAGAAAAAGGGAATGGGAGCGAATTAAAACGGAATAATGAAGGACTGAAAAACAGGGGAAAAACGGCGCTGAAACATTTATGAAGGGAATCACAGAATCCGAGGCTCGGCTCATCAGACCGCTCATTTGCATCACTGACGGAACCACAATCAGCGGGGGTTTGTTCCAATGAATATTGATTTCGCGGATAATTGCCAGATACGTCCGGCTATGTACTTCCTGGTTAGCGAGTTCGCCGGGATCCGAAGAGCCGGCGAGCGTGGAATAAAAAAAGACAGACGATAAAACAATTAATGAGCCGGGCGACCGCGTCGATTTTCCCGAGGACGCCTCGGCGAGGACAGACTCGGCTATCTCCATTTGCAGAGCAAGCAGTTTGTGTTGTATTCTCCCCTTTTTTTTTTCTTTTTTTTTTTAATAAATTGTATTTTTGGCAGTGTGGGAGGAAAAAAAAAAAGATGTTTGTCTCGGCCTTTTAATGGGAGAGGACAAGAAAAATGAGCGAGGTGAGGAGAGTACACTGAAAAAAGCACAACACGAGTTGAACTCATAAAATTGTAACAGCAACGTGTCACACCTAATATTTTTGCCAGTGTATATAATGGATTTGGTTTGACCGGATTTTTGATTTTTAATTTCTCACATGCTAATTTCCTCAGGTGAAACAAACTAATAACTAAATATTTGTTCAAATTAATTATTTCATTTGTATGCAAAGCACCCAAGAGCTGAGAGGCGTAGTAGAAGGTCAGGAAGCGAGGGGGGAAGAGGAGGAACTGTGATGTCACCGTCGCCTCGTTAATGTCTCCAACTTTTATTTTTGGGGGGCTTTGTTCCCCTTCTTCTCCACCTCCTCCTCCTCCTCCTCCTTCTCCCCCCACCCTCCCCTCCTGCCTGCTCCCTCTTCCTGAGATAAAAAATGCCCGAGCCCGCGAGGGCGAGCGGAGGGGCAAAGGAGGCAAAAACCCAAAATAACCACATAATTAAGCCCCTCCAACCGACTCTGCCCATTGATTTGCTGTCCCGGGAGTAGAAAAGGGAGGGGAGGGGAGCAGCATCGGGGAAAAGGAGTAAGAAGCGAGGCGAAAAGTCGAAAGGCGAGGAGAAGCGGGATGAAAAAAAGGCGCAAAAAAAGTGGGTGGGAGGGGCGGGAGGCTGGCGAGGGAAATGTTTTTCATGTGAGGATCCAGCAGCTCCCTCTCTCCCTCTCTCTATTTCTCTCTCGATTCCTTTCCTCTTTTCTGAGGGACACGGAGCGGAGCGGCGGGTCCGCAAGAACCAGCTTCTCCTCCGCCGCTCCCCTTGTTCCTCACTGTTTTATTTCATTTAACTCTGCAACCCATCATGGATAGCCGTGGGACAATATCATTTAAGTGCACCGCTATGCTGCATAATGCCAGGCCGTGCACGCGCACTCACACACACCCACCCACACACACACACACACACACACACACACACACACACACACACACGCACACACGCACACACGCACACACACGCACCTCATCAAGGTGTAGCGCAACACAAAGTGTACAACGCTCTCGCTTCAGTGGAATAATTCATATAGGTGCTACATGTGGGACAAGTTATTATGATGATTATTATTATGCAGCAGCCACACCTGGGCCGATACATTTTACAGTAGACAGAGGGGGTCACATGCATTTTTCATAGATTCAGCTGCGGCGACACAAACTGTGCCGCCGCAGCTAGCGCCGCAACCCGCTGAGGTGGAAATATATGAGAAGCAACTGGAGTATTTTTTTTTTATTACTACACTCTGGTGCAGTGCGTTGCTTTCCAAACGGGTTGGTGTCGTCCCAAACCCGCAACACTGCCGAAAAAAACTTATAGAGAAAATGGCAACACTATTAAAAGGCAGCGCCCAGGAAACGTGTTTGCCTGCCAGTGGATACTAGCGTTAGCTAGCTAGCGTCTTCTAGCTTCTAGCAAACAACGTTATCGCAGATACAGAGGCAGTTGAGTTTAGTTCGTGGTTCTAAACAAAGTTTTTCAACACGGGTATGGGAGGCGTAAATTGCGCACTGCACCGTGAAACTGAGATAAAAAAAACAACAAACTAAAGGGGAAATATTTTCATAAGCATCAAACACACACAGGGTTGGGATGCGGTAAAAAAAATAAAGAAAATTCCTATACGTGTGAAATAACGTGCGATAACAAACAAGTGGCTCCGAGCTAGCGACTCTGAATCGCGACCCAGAATAACACAGCGATGTGTGAACGGTGCAAAGCAGCGCAAAGTGAGGCGCCGCACCCCCAAGGCGAAGGCACAGCTAATTAATGAGGGCAACAGAAGTCACCAAACTCTCTATTTTTTTGGAGGAGCACCTCGACTGCCGTATACCGACACTCTCCCGCGTGCACGTCAGCTGCATGCAAACCCAGAGTTCTCTGCATGTGATTTTATTAAGGTGAACACATTGGACGGCAACGTTTCGAGTGGACACGTTCAGCGGTTGCGCCTCGCAAATACTGGGTGCCTAATAAAGTGGCCAGTGAGTATTGGCGTTTTGTGTTCAGAGACGCTGCTCCGGGGGTTCCTCGATTCCCCGTTTGCCCGTTGTGACCTCTGACCCCTGACATCGAGGGCTCGGAAGTTTCGACCGTCACTGAACCGAACGCCAGCGCGGGCCAGTCGGCCCTTCCGCCTCGATGCAACACCGACCACACTCAACCACGCGCAGTTCCATCCTTTCATCCGCTTCCTCCATTTTAACCTTCTCCAGACAAATCTGCCTCTCCTCAAGGTGATTGCGCATCAAACAAGCTCCCGCACCGTGTTCCCAATGTAGTGCGCGCGCACACACACACAGACACACACACACACACACACAAAAGCCACCGTTCTCTGTGTTATTCCCTCTAAGTGCTGAGGGCAACACTTGAAAGAGGGTCAAACCACTCTGGAAGTTGTTTTTTTTTTCCAGTCGCCTCCTTCAGTTTTAAGCAAAACACACTCCACTCGTCGCCATCCTCTGCTTACAGTTCATACAAATATGAATTTTTCGGATTTGCCGCGGAATCTGTCGAGGACTGTTTGACAGCACATCATGATCATTTTTTTTTCTTTGCTTTTTTTTTTTTCATTTTATTTTTTTTGAACGACTGCATTTTTACGGCGCGGCCCCAGTCATTAGTTCCAATTTTCCAGCGCGATATGTATTCCGGTGCGACGGCGAAAGTGAATAATTGATGAGTCAGCGGTGAGCATCATGACTCGGCTCCGGGCTGCTCGGAGGAACTCGGAGATTGACTGCATGTATTTATCGCGTCCGCAATTTGAATAATGAGCGAAGGAAGTGACGACGGCGTGAAGCTTCACGACAGTCGGCCACGGAAAAGAAGGAAAAAAATAATTCAGAACTGAGTGAACCAAGTTGGAATACGTGTTAACGTTCCTCCAAAATGTTGCTGATAGATAAAGGATCAGGCGACAGGATGAGTTCTCATTGGATAGTCATGCAAAGAGGGCGTGGCCAACGCATTCAAGGTTAAAACTGTTGCCCGAGTGCACGAGTGAAAGGATCTGAATGGGCCACATTGTACGTACACACACTGCATTTGTTGTGTGTGTGTGTGTGTGTGCGCGTGTGTGTGTGTGTGTTTATTTTCCCTCCCAAGGTCTCCACTGAATCTGTAATCAAACTGGAAGCGAGAGCCAGGGTCAGTCTGTCACCGCCGAGTTGTAAATAAGCAGCGCGCGCGCGCATGCGCACACGCCGGCAGACATGCATAAATACACAATAACAAGCCCTCCAGACGAGGGTTTTTTTATCCTCCGTCTTATCCCGCTCTGTTGTGACTCACCGCTCTCTGCATGCAAATGCGGGGAGGAACCGGAGCCTGAACTCCAGCGTGCAGGAGCGGGAGAGGGAAACTTCTTCAAACGCCGATCGGGTCGACGCGAGAGAGTATCAATTTCTGCGTGTGTAAAGGAGCGACGACGGGCGCGCCCGCGCGGCAAACGGCACGGAACATCTGCTGCGAGGAAAAGGAAGAAAACCCGTCAAACTGTGAGAACGAGGGGATGTGAAGCGTGAGTCTGCGGCCAATTAAAACCCACAGCGGCCTGATGATGGAGGCGGCCGCAGGGGAGTCAGGAGGCGCTTTGCCGCCAGACAGGCAGACAGGCAGACAGACAGGCAGGCAGACAGACAGGCAGGCAGACAGGCAGGCAGACGGCAGTGAACATCAGCACCTGAGGACGTGAACGTGCGTCTCGCCGCCTGCCACGCACCTCTGCTGGCTGCTTTGCCTCTGCATTAGCGATGCAGCTCCTCGCTCTGCTCTGCTCCTCGCCCCCTTCCCCCCCTACCCCCTACCCCCTCCCCCCTCTTCACTGCCTGTCAGGCTCATCTGCTCCTTGACTACGAGCTCCTCCTCCTCGCCGCGCTGAAAGGAATGAGGCGAGTTCCGATTTCATTTTTTTTGGAGCTCCTCCTTCACCCTCGCCCACACCTTCCACCCTGCGGCGGCGGTCGATTGATCTGGCGGCACAATGCTGCACGGCTGGGCGGACGCGAGTGGTGCAATCAAACATCACTTTCGGTTGAACTGCCAATTGCCCATTTTCAAAATTCACTTTGTGCGTGATGTTTCGCGGGGATCTTATCTATACCCCAGATCCCAGTGAAACAGAATCAAACCATTCATTAACACGACTCAATATAGGGCCGCAAGAAACAGCTCTGTTCAAAGTCTCCTACTAGAAAAATAAATGCTGCATTCAAGCTTCCCGCTAGGACTGAAAATTGGTTGGAAGGAAAAACAAAAACACAGTCGTCTCAGGGGGCGGAGCCAAAAGCTGGCCCAGGGATGTTGCTGCTAACCTGGGACAGGTAACAGTGGCGTGTTTGTGACATCACAGATGGCTCATTTCCATTAGCGCTTGGCACGCGGTTTCTGAAGAGCGCAACAGGATGCAGCCACCGGCACTGCTTTGCAAGATTGATTATCTGGATAAACTCTCGTTAGCCCTCTGTTTACAGTCTCCTGCTACAACCTTCGCTGGTCGTAGCTACCTACTTAAGCATTGCAATTTCCTGTGTGACATCACAAAGGGCTGACCATCAGAGAAGTGAAGGATCAAGGTACGTTTCTCACTTCCAACTGTTCGTTCACAACATACACAGACAAGCGGCCAGCTGAGCAACGATTCCTCTAGTATTTCTCAGATGTGACTCCAGATTGTATTTACTGATTTGGTTCCAGACATAAATACTCCGGCTGAAGTTGTCACAGAAAAGTGGTGACTCACGTCGTGGGGACCGACTCGGGGGATAATTAGGAAGGGAAGTGACAGACAGGCTGCAAACATGAAAACTGCGATAAAAGAGCGTTTTGCATAACACGGAACGCTTGGAGTGATTTAAAGTGACACCTCTTATGTTCCTTTCTTTACCTTCAGCACTCTGCACTGCTGGTAAAACACTGCAATGTCCCAGGTTAGAGAAAAGTAAACGTCTGTCTCATCTTATCTTGACTCATTCAGCTTCTTCAGGCATGCAAAACATAAAAAAAATACATATTGACATTCATTTCAATGGTTAAAGATCCCCAGACGCCTCCACCAATGCCAGCAGAAGCTACCAAATGAGACTTGCCTTTGCGGCGTAAGTGATACCAACGATCCTCTGACATGGTGTGGTGTGTAGCAGGCAGTGTTGCTAACTGGTCACATTAAGCACCCATCAAAGAAACGCGCACAAAAAAAGCCGCCAACATTAATGTTCCTTCTGGGTTGTGAACACTGAGTGAAGTTTTCACTGCCCTCAGAGGGTGACGTGATGAAATCCTGTGCCAACACGGAACACGTTGTCCAACAACTCGATGGTGTACCACAGCTACAGCAAAACCTGCTTGCGTGGACCAACGGAGGCCCCCGGATGACGACGACCAAAACCTCCCATTCAGTGGGAATGAGGAGAAGCAGGTTCTCCATCTCCTTTCCATAAATCACCATCTAAAGCAGCGCTGAAGCTGAAGCCGGTGGGATCGTGGCGATCCAGAGTGCCCCCCACCACCACCACCACCACACCACCACCGCCACCCACCCCCTCCCCGGAGATGATGCAGCCACCGTGGGTGTTTTCGCTCGTCAGTCGCCTTCGCCAACAATAAGACCAATGATCTCACGAACGACGCAAAAGCTCTGCGATGCAGAGCCGCTTGTCAGCTACGGTTACGGTTTTTGAAGACGACCGGGAGGGAGCGGAGAGGACGCGAGCGCTTCAATTTACAGGCGGGGGAAACAAATAAATAAAGAAATGAATGAATAAATAAATGAATTCGGGAGAGTTTGGCTACAGCTGGCGCGAGAAATGCCTCTTCAATTCTGGCCGGCTCCTGTGAAAGGAGACGCGACGGCAGGTCAGCGTCGCTCTGCCTCCGACCTTAATCAAACCAGCAGGCAAACAGGAAATGTAGGATTCTGGCAAAATCGGAGCAGGACGCGGAGGTGGGCGGGGGGGGGCGACGTCATTAATTCAAAGTTGGCAAAAGTTGTCGGCATGTGTCGTACGACCTCAGCCGGGAGCAGCCGTCGATTTGAAAATCTCACGGTCAGTCCCCACAGTGGGGTGCGATCGGCCTTGCGCAATTAGTTCGCCCCCCGAACACCAGTCGGAGAAACAAACGGTGCTCTTTGAAGTCGCGCTCGACTGCAGTGTCACCGCGCTGCTCGCACTCTCTCTCTCTCTCTCTCTCTCTCTCTCTCTCTCTCTCTCTCTATCTGTCCCTCTCTCTCTGTCTCTCTCTCAGCAACAAGCGACGGGCAGGGAGAGGCTGGCGGGACTCACCGTGGCCGGCTCTCAGCGAGGCTGGAGATCGGTAGATGGAGACGGGCGGCTGGTGATGCCGGGGCCCGTGTGGCCCCTGCGGGGGGCGATCGGGTCGGGGCACGGCGCGGGCCGCCGCCGAGGCTCCGGGCGTCGGGGACAGAAGGTGGACGTCTGAGGACGAGGACGAGGGAGAGGACGAGGAAGAGGAGGAGGAGGAGGACAAGCTCCAAGCAGAACCGAGCAGCATCCACTCCACGACCAGGAGACACATCCAAGAGATCCGGCCCTCCCGGGGCTTTTCCTTGGGGAGCATGGCTCACGCTCCCCCCGCCAACTCCGCCTTGGAGTTGGGTGTTTTTTCGTTGTTGTTTTTTTTTTTTTCCCCAGAGAGAGAGAAGAGGAAGGAAGTAAAGGCGGCGCGACGAGGAGGTTCTCAGAAAAAGTGACCTTCGCGTCGCCGGCTTTCAAACTCCATTGCAGGGAGAGAGAGCGACTCCTTCGGCCGGTGTAGGAAATCCAGCTGTTGCCTCGGCGCAGGTGCGACTCCACCGTCGGAAAAAGGCGGGCGGACCCCCCTGCTGTTTTGCTTGCTGCCCCCACAACCAACACCACCACCGACACCACCACCAGCTCTTTGAAGCACAATCCAATATGTCTTGACTTTCCGCTCTCGGCTGGATCGCAGCGCGGCTGCTCCTTTGATGCCCGGCCGCAATAGTAATAATAATAATGATAAAAAAAAAACAGTGAGCTCGTTGCCCGCGAGACGCCCCGCTTCTTCTCCTTCTCCCTCTTCTTCTCCTCCTTCACCTGTGACGGCAGGAGCGGAGTGACGGGTCCTGTGCCGACGCTGTCTTCTCCTGCCGCTGCTCTGGCACAGCTCCGCTCTGACGAGCCGCGGATACACACACGGAGCACGAGGGAGGGAGTGAGGGAGGGAGGGCGGGAGAGAGAGAGCGAGAGAGAGAGAGGGGAGAAAGAGGAGGAGGAGGAGAGAGAGAGAGACAAGGAGCGCCACACTCTCCGGCGCACTGTGGTCTCTCTGTCTTGCCGATCGCCTCGGCGTGGATGCGGGAGTTGACCGGAAGAGACGAAGGTCCCGACTGGAGCTCTGTTATCTCCCGAGTCGCCCAGCTCCAGTGTTTCTCCCACTCTTCTGTTACGCCTCTGTTTTTTTTCCCCAAGTCTCCGAATAAAGTAGCTGGTAGAGGGCTCGTTAACCCGGCAGCGGGAACCCCGGACCGACCGAGGGTGAGACGCGCGGAATGGAGAAGAAGAAGAAGAAGGGGATGAGAATGGAAACCGCTCGGGAGGGAGCGAGACTGGCGGGGGAGGGAGAGAGGCAGGGCGAGAGAGAGAGAGAGGGAGAGAGAGAGGTGGGGGGGGTGGAGGGGATGAGAGCGGGCTCAGGTGAAACTAAGCGAGAACGATGGGACGAGGGAGGGGAATGGGGAGGAGGGGGGAAGCCAGCCCCTATGCAAATCCTCGCCGAGCAGCGAGCAAATCAGGGAGGCAGGCAGCCACTGCAGAGGAGCGAGCTGCCGTTAGTCACGGAGAGGGGAGGAGGGGAAGGGGGAAGGGAGGGGTGTGGGGGCGGGGGTCGGGAGGGTAAAGGTTGAGACGTTGTAATTACCCCGCAAACGGCGTGGAACCTTCACCCCCGCTTGTTTTGGTTTTTGGGCGATTTTTGAATCGTCGACAAAACAAAAAAAATGTGATCGCATCACGCAAGAGGAGGAGAAGAAGAAGAAGAAGAAGAAGAAGAAGAAGAAGAAGAAGAAGGTCGGGGGAGGAGGCATGGGGGGAGCAAACACTCCAAGTCAAATTCCATTTCAACCAGGTTGCGACGTGATTCTGTCCGACACTTTGCCATCCGCCGTTCGGCCGCTGTCGACACAGGAGAGGAGCTCCTGCGTTCGCCGTGGAGAACCTTCAGAGGCTCTGACTCATTGTTTTCAGCTCGCGCAGCCACTTGAGCTTCAGCTTTGCTCGATGTGCGTCTGTTTGTTTGTTTTTTATTATTGTTGCTGCTGTTGTTGTTGTTGCTTTTGTCGAAGCATCACTCCTTATCTTCCCTTTCTCCCCTCCTTCGTTTAGAAAGAGGACTCCTCATCTGAGGCACCCGGGGGCGCAATTATTGCGCTGCTAGTTGTGAGCACACGACAGGGAGATAATGTTTCACGGGCAAATGAGCGACGGCGGAGGGAGGACATCCTGACGTCCACTGAGCTGTGCAAAAGAGAGGCAGCGGTCCGGGCGGCAGCGCATCTTACGCTCGGGAGCACAGGAGGATTTTGGCGGCGGTTGCTAAAAAACTAAACTTGCAGGTGTGAACACCGGGGGGCTCAACACAACACAACGCAGTCGTCGTTGAAGAACGGAGAGGAGAGTCGCACAAACACCAACGGAGCGAAACTCTGCGCAGTTAAATGAAGGTACAATGAGAACACTGCCCCCTTGTGGCTGGCTGCGGGAGGGGTCGCCTGATGCGCCCGCGAGGAAATCCACGCGTTCGTCCCGAGCTCCGCCCACTCGATTGGTCCGTTCGTCGGGGCCGCTCAGCGAGTCAGAGGAGCGAGCTGAGCTGAAAACAAGTAACCGGAGCGGCTGCTGCTCCCACAGGGCTAATTCAGCCTTCAGCCTGATGCGTCTGCAGATCACGATAGCGGTCGTACAATAGTGACGCACCGTCTGCTCTGTGTCTCACAGCGGGGACGAGTTAGCGAGACGGGGAGTCGTGACTCACGGCTCAGTAAAATGACTCTCGAGTTAAAAGATCAGAGTCAGAATAGTTTCACTTTATCACTGTTAATTTTAGTAATAGTAGTAACACTATTATTATTATCATTAGAACCTGAACTGCATTTTATATCCGCAGCCATTAAAAAGTCACATGCACTGCAGGCCAAACTAAAAACCCACGGTGGATATTAACAGTGAGCTTTTATTCCACAGCTTTAATTCGCTCATAGAGACGTGGAGCGTGAAACCGCTGATGCTGCCTTTGTCTGGCCAGATAATAAGCAGCTGATAATCATCTCTGGCCGCCTCTAACACAACGCCAAACTGCTTCCGAGGCGGTCTCCATCATACCAGGATTTTTTTTTTTTTTTAATCTCTCTTTTTAATGTGTTACAACAACTAATTTTCACTCTTTGTTGCACCTGTCTGTGAGAAATGATCGGTGAGATTTTTATATATATATATTTTTTTTAAACACAGCCTGAAAGCAAAATCAGCGGCGAATCAGCGGCGCGTGGCAGATGGAGATTCTGCACCACCGGAGACTCAAACGCTCCGCATCACCACCAGGGCGCCGCCTGCGCTAAATGCATCATCCCGCTATGCAAATTGAATCTGCATACAAATTCAGCGAGGCTCATCAACACACCCACTTTTTGGCGTGGTCTCCCTCAGTTCCGATCGGCTGCACTGTCTGTCGTGATTTTTCTTTTCTTTCTTTTTTTTTTTCTCTCACACCTCCCGTCGCTTCCTTTTGAACGCCCCCGCTCAAAACATTTTACCATCTTTCTAATTGAGACGAAAATGAGTCGCAAACTTTGACATGTTGTTTGAAAGGTGTCGTGCGAACGTAATGGAAAAACGTGCAAATTGTCTTCTCCCGCGTCCTCTTAATAACTCAAAAGAAAGAAAAACGCAGTGCTGCGTGAGACGCGTGTTCTCTACGCCCAACACAATGGCGAACGGTGGCGCTGCCTTTACACGCGGGAGGACGGGCGTTGCTGCTATAGGCCACAAGATAACGCTTGAAAAACACTGTGATCCCGGCTGAGCGACGTGGCTTCCACACACATTTGAATTTCTCTCCCACGCTTAAAAAAAAAAAAAAAAAAAAAAAAAAAAAGTTGCCTTTTTTTTGGCGTCAAGTGCCTTTATATCCGTCCTCGGCCATCTTAAGAACCAACCCTGTCCTCCCCTTTGCGGCGGGGAACAAAGTCCCTGAGAATCTGGAGTGAGAGGGAAAAAAAAAACAAAAAAAAAACACTCCAATATGTCACCTCAATCGCCGCCCTCGCAACCCTATAGATGCCGAGACCATGCGAGAAAGCAGTCATTCTCTTTATTGCAGCCGCTGATCGGCAATCTCGCTGAAACAACCCGTCATCGCGCCGGCGAATCACACGGGCGTTCGCGCTGCAGATGGAAGTTCCTGGAGTGTGACAACGGCCGGGCCACCAAGCCTGGCAACCGCACTTATTCATCGTCTTCTCAGAAGAAGAAAGACGAAGGAGCAAGAAACCGCGAATCAGACGTCGTGACGTGAACGTCACACCATGGTGGCGCCAGACATCTCGTGATGTATATACATAATAAGAACCGATCGGGGAATAAAAAAATCTACAAACAAACAAACAACAACAACAACAGCAGCACAAATTGATGCTGAACTTCAATCCCAGTTTGATTATTCCTTCCCGTCGCAGCTGCGGCATGAAGCACAGCAGCGGCCCCGGCTCATAATTGAGATTTATTCTCCATTTAAATTTCTTTCCAAAAAACTTCGCCCTCGCGCGTCATGTTGATTTCTACCGAGGGGTAATTAGTGTTTTACATTGTTATTTCCCTCTCAGCGGTGCTTGCACCGTGACAAATGGCGTCTGCTCTGCTGCCGAGCGGGGGAAAAATATCTTAATGTCATGCAAGAGAGGGAGCGCGGGTGTGGGGGGCGGGGGGGGGCATCGGCGTCCAAGTCACCGGCTTCGGCACCGCCTGTTGACACACGCAGGTGTCGTGACATCACTTCCTGCTCTGCATTTTCTATGTAACACGAAACAGCTCATTTAGAGTATAACCCCCCCGACGCTGATATTGCACAATTTCTTTGTCTAACTTCAAAGGAAAAGTGCAAAATGTTGAGAAGAAAAAGGGATCTGTGCACACTGCAAGTGTGGTTTGGTTATCATACACGGTTGGCAAATGATACAGACGAAGCTGCAAAACTCTTGCTAGCATGCAACAAAGCTGTCCCGTTGTGGCACTCTGAGTTGTGTGTTGATGGGAGGGAGGCAGCGTCGCTGGGCTGCTTCCTCCGTCGACGCACTCGCAACAGATGAAATAAAAGTAAAACGAAAAGGCAGGAGCGTCTCGTTCCAACAGCCGTGGACCCGGGCGGAGAGTCGCAAACCGGCTGGTGTTTCATGCGACCGGCTTTCGGCGCCACACTGGCGGAGAACAAAGCGCGCTGGCGGCGAGCAGAGACCCCGCGGCGCACGAGGCGCACGCAGGGAAAATGACAACGAAATCGCACGCAGGGAAAATGACAACGAAATCGGCGGCGACGCGGCTTTTGATATTTGCCGTTCCAACTCTGAGGCAGGAGCGTGTGTGTAGTATGTTTTCAGCAAGTACGCTTCCAGCATACAAAGTGTATATATAAATATATGTGGCTGATGAGGAAAGGCGGACGAGATGAGGATAAAATCTACTCTCATTTTCAAGCCAGATGCTGTGTCAAATTGGTTTTCAGCTCTTTTCTTTTCCACCCCAGATTGCAGAGAAGCAGTTTGACAAGATCAATAATCACTCAGCAGATTTCTGGGATGGGGCATTTGGCCTTCCTGCTAAAACTGGTGCTTTGTGGAACTTTCTACACATCTGGAAGGGGGTGACGGACAAGACAAGGGCGGAGTCAGCGTGCAGAGCCAGGTGGGTGTAGTCACCAACCAGGGAGACGCATCCCAAGGGTGGAATGAGCAAAAAGAAGAAAAGGACGGATTTTTCCTTTATATCCGGCTAAAGGGGGGAGGTGCATGTCGGAAGAGGGCTCTGTCGCAGTCACTGCTGGCCACTCAGTATCCCCATGGCATCCCAATCATCTTTGCAACTTGCTGATTATGTAACGGTCTTTTCTGTAGTGCTGACAGAGGTTGTAGATTATGCAGTGTTGAGGCTTAATGGGACTAGGATTTGTAATAATAATAATGATAATAATAATGATAATGATAATAATAATAATAATGATAATGATAATAATAATGATGATAATAATAATAATAATAATGGCCGATGTGCCCGGGGTCACTTGTGGTAACTATCAGCCAAATCTGCAGCTAGCGCTCGGCTTTTACGGCTGCTTATGATTCAGCTGGTCTGAAGCCGTCTGGCTCACGAGTCTCCCGTCGCCGCAGGCTGCTGTTTTTTTTGAGGAGGGAGAGGAGGACAGAGGAGGACAAAAAACTGAAAAAACTGAAAAAAAAAAACAAGAACAAAAACCAAGGCTTTAAAAGTGAACTGTGTGTTCAGCAAAAAAGAACAAAAAACTGCGACGCAGACAGCGGTCGCACAGCTCGGTATTTAAAGGGCCAGCGTTGCCGAGCGCCTGTCGGCAGAACGTGTAATAATCGGCCTTTTCATGCGCGGTGAGATATGATGGTGGCGGCGCCGCTCTAATGTTCGCTACCAGGCAGCTCCTGCAAAGAAATTCCCACTTTGGGAATACCGCCCTGATGTCATTTCCTGCTTGCTTCTCATTATCGTTCTCATACCGGCTCTGATTTCATAGTAAAGTCATAAACCCAGATCAGATCCACGTTCTGGATGCTGTATATGGAATGGTGCACAACGGCCGACCTCCTGCCAAGTGGACTCACCCCATTTATATTAAATCCATAAGCTTCTGTTTACAGTCCCCTGCTAAAAGGAATCATTTTTAGTTCCTGGCACAAATTGGCTTCTCAGTGTATTTAGGCGAAGAACAATGTTACTTTTACAGGTGACGGGGTGACCTGTCAGTGTTGTGTTTGCAGCTAAAAACAAACAAACAAACAAAAAAAAAAAACATGTCAAAATATTCATGGTAAGATGGTTTGTTAAGTTGTTTGTTGAAAGACCTCATCCTGAAAAGTTATTTTTAGACGAGACGTCACAAAACCGAATACCACACACACACAAAAAGAATAAGGTCTGAGGTTTAGATAGGTTTCATTATTGATATCCGAAAAAGTTCCTTCAGCTTCAGAAGTAGCGAAACGCCGGCCTCAAACGGTCTCCAACTTTGCAGGCGTCCTCCTTGACATGCAACTTTTTTTTCGCCTCGTCTGAGTCAGAGCCCCGCGTCCCGCGCCAGCTCACATCCACCGTGACATGACTAAAAGCCACCCATGGTCAGATTGAAAACATGCGCAAGCACACGCCTGCCCTCTTATAACCCTGCCTCTGACACGCACACACACACACACACATACAGTAGACTCATCCCCTCCCGCCCATGGCTAAAGAGCAGTAATCCATCCGTTGAACTGCACTGCAGCCACTTTAATAATGTATGAAGCATAAAATCAAAACTGACAGGCGGCAATTGAAACGTGGCTGTTTGTTTGAAAGATTAAAAATGCAGAAACGGCCGCATGACTTATGAATAAAGGCTGAAATATGAATTAGCGAGCGGCGTTTAGGTGAGCCAAAAATAAGAAAACAAACAAAACACACACAAAAAAACGACACAATTCAATGGAATCCAGATTGATGTGTCACGTATCTTAAATATATATATCAATATATATATATTTATTAATTTTTTTTTGCAGAAGACTAAATGATGCTAAAACTCGCACAGATTTGATGGTGGTGACTTTGCTGCCTGCATTTCTTTGTATTTTTAAGATGTAAATGAAGAGAAGCCCCATATCACAGCCTGTTCTCATGGGTGCAGCTGTGGGAACAATACAATCCCAGAAGACCTACTTCCTATAGAAAAGACGATGACAAAGTGCATGAAGATTTCCATCTCCCTCCTTTTTATTTGTCTCAAATAAAGAGGCATGTGAGGGATTAGACCCGTATTGCCAAGATATCTGCGGGGCGAGTGTTTGTCGGGTGGTGATGATGGTGTTTTCAGAGAGCCTGTGGGGAGGATGCTGAAGTGCTTCACTGTCCTGCCTCTTGGTTTAAAAAGAAAACGAAGGCTACAGCAAAATTAAATAACGTAAAAAAAAAAAAAAAAAGCTTGGTGTCACTAGCTTTTTGAAGGAAGTAGAACGAAAGTAGAACGTCGTCGCTATACGAGCCTGCAGGATCAGGAGCCATTAAGGCAAGGCTGCCAACTTGGGGTATTAAGAGAGCTGGATGCTCACCAGGACCCACACATTAATATTATAGAGCGTTAGGCTTTTTGGCTGGATGACCTCAATATAACCCCATGGGATGGGAACCACTATTTCTTAAGTCTTTGAGCGACAAAGACTGAAAGTGTGGCCAAATCGCGCACCTTGGTGCTAAATAACTAAAATTTTGAGTAGGCAAAGTACTTTTGCTCAGTACAATGAGAATGGTCAAAACACTTGAGTGTGAAACAACAGAGTGTCAAAGTTAAATCATGCATTTGCTAGGTAGCTAGCTAGCTAGCTAGCTGGCACTCTTCTCACTATCATGGGACATGTGGAAAAGACATTTACGAAGAAAATTCCTTGTGAAAAAGCAGTCAACGGATAAGAGGTAGTCTTCGTGATATCTGAGCAATACATTAACATAAGCTACGATTTGGGACTCAACTCTTTGCCTTAGCACTAGCTTGAGCAAAGCTTCCCTCCCACTGGAAACTGTTTCCCCAAACAGGGACTAATAAATGTTCCGCTAGCAAAAAAACAAAAATACAAAAACAAAAAAAAACATAAAGGAAAAATAAATAAAGAGTGATGGGGAGAAAAAAAAACAACAACATTCCTAGATGGGGAAACATCTGCAGCCTGCAGAATCAGCAGCGCGTGACATCTGTCAGCCTGCAACACAGCGAGAACAATTCACACAGCTCCGCCGACTCCACAATTACACCGGAAATAAGATGCAATCTAAAGCAGTGGCTGTCTTTTTTTTTTTTCCCCCTCTCCTTTCGAAGACCTTCACAAGAAAACACAGTGGATCGGGCTTTGGAAACAAGCAGACGTTGGTCAGGTTGACCTTTCTCGGAAAACAAACAAACAAAAAACAAACCAGATACAAATAAAACGGTACAGCAGAGATTGCGTGTTTTTTTTCTTCTTCTATTTTTTAACACGGAAAATATCAGTTACTGTTACATAACCCAAAGCAAGCAAGTTTCTCTGTAGAGTTACAACGATTCCATCGCCGTTGGCATCAGTGACTGACATGACTGACTTTGAATGCTCTTAGCAAAGTGTTGCTGAGCTCATCTCCCTATTCAACGGGGAAGCTGTGAATAGATGCTGCCACCGTGATAATTATTCGACTGGCACTGATCGCTGCCGTTATCACACCTTGTCATGCACCTCCTCGACATAGGATAAAAATGACTGGCGGTTTTCTCTGAGGGTCACGCCTACCAGGGACGCACAAATGCATGCGTGGAGTCGATTGCACACGGACGACAGGTTACCAAGGGAAGGATGAAACTGAGCACAGCCAGTGCTTTGCTAAGTGCAAGTCGGCCCGACTCACCGACAGGGAACTCCAGTCAGAATATACGACCCGATCTGAGGTATATCAGTCGCCTTTCAGTGTCTTAGCATCTCTAGATCACAGTCAAAGCACTCCAGAGTTTGACAAGGTCGTCCAGCAATCGGCTGTGTTTTCTCCACTGGGTGAGAACTCGCTGCAAGCTCGCTTTGACTGGTTTAGATCACATTGGGGCGAGATTGCGGCTGACACGCCGCTCTGCCTCAGATCTTCATCCAGGGGATCCCTGACCTCCCCACCCCCACCAACTAATCTCCCTGCTGGAGACCAAAAAGGTGACCAGGTGCTCATCCAAGCGAAGCCCCCACTGCTTTTGAAAGTCTGTGGAATCTCCAAGGTCTGTTCCTTGAATAATCAGCTTTAATAACCAGACCACACAGATCTGGTTCCCGTCTCCTTGCAGCGCCTTTTTTTCTTTTTGTTTTTTTGTTTGCGGTTTAATCAGATCGTTCACATTTATAATTGCTTAATCTTCCCCATGATTAATAATTGATCGTTTCTCAGTGGCTGCTGAAACCAGAGATGCCAGATTGAGAGCCCCTCTGTTGCAAAGCAGCGGCTTCAATATTTCCCTTACCCCGCTCTACACTTGCAGCCGCCTCTGTGCTGAGTTTTGAAGGGAGGGGTATGAGAATCAATCTTTAGGCAACCCCCAGCACAAAGAGGGGAAAAAAGATGCATAAATGGTTAAAGTAATGACTTTGAAGCAGCACCTGTACACGGTGATGCAATCTCAGAAAAGAGTCCTGCAATAAATATCGTCCGTCTCAAGGTTACGCTGTTGATTTTCCTCCTCTCTCTCTCTCTCTCTCTCTCTCTCTCTCTCTCTCTCTCTCTCTCTCTCTCTCTCTCTCTCTCTCTCTCTCCCTCTCTCTCTCTCTCTCTCTCGAAGAAGAAATAGGGTATTTTCTATTTATTGATATAGATTTTTTTTTCAAAGGTGTTTATTTAACTGTGGAAGCTCTTGCATGAGAGACGAAGGGAAGGGAGAACCGCGGGAGACATCCCATCACGCAGAGTGGCACACGATAATATCGCCCTGTTGCTTATCGCCGCTCTGGGTGAACGTGTGATAGGGCACAGGCGCAGGCGCAGGTGCAGGCAGTGATACCATCGGATCGGTTTGTTGGAACCGCGGTAAAAGCCCCACCTTCTTACTTCCACCCAGATATTAACTCCCCCTCCCGCACCAAGTCTGACGGACTGCAGCCCCGCATCCGCTCTGCCTCTCGCAGGCTCTCGCCTGAGCCCAACCGATGCCCCGCCCCGTCCTCACGGTGATCCGGGATCAAAGAAAAGGCCCAAGCGGCGCTCGCACGTCTGCAAACTTCAGCGGATAAAGAGCGAAGGAGCGACGAGAAGGACCCGTCGAAAGACAGGAGGGGTAGAAGAGAGCAGCTCGCGCTGAACTGGCACCACTTTGTCGCAGAATGGGACTTTGATTGCTCCATTTTCATGACGCCAGACGATGCCGTTTTCCATCGCTCAACGTTTTTAATCCGCCCGGGCAAATGGCTCCCAATGAATACAACAGCCAGCTTGTCACGACGCCCTACATCTTAGCAACGGGGGGTGAAACCACCCCTTGAAACCACCCCCCGATACCCAACAGCACCCATTCTACGACCCCCCCTCCCCTCATTTTTTTTTTTTTTTTTTTTTTTTTACAGCTATATGTGGAAGGCTTGTTGGTATTCTCGACGCAGCAGCCATCAGGCTGGAGCCAATCTGCCCCCTGCCACTTTTAGGGCTACATCAAAACAACTCTGGCCAAGTGATTTAGAGGCAATATGTGAAATATGGATCATACCTCATTGAGGGAGAGGAGAGGTAAAAAAAAAAAAAAAAAAAAACAGTGTCCAGGGATTTTATGCTGTGTGTGAGGTCCACGTAATGGCTGAGTGGGTTAGAGACAGATATGATTGCTTATGGGATGGTGGAGGAACGAGGGAGAATCAGTAAAAGTGATATGTGGCCTTTTTGCTCATGATCGGTACCACAGTACTGTATGTATGTGTGGGGGTGATTGCCTGTGTCTGTCCAACACATCTTTGCACACCGGGATGTTGAAACCGACACACTGTTTCCTTTACCGTTTACCAGATTTTAGGTCGCTGAAAACTAAGGGAGGAGATTTTACGAAAGCTTCACTTCACTGTTTTTGGCAGAACGGGAAAACCGAGTGCTTCGTTTTTAGCTCGTTTAGCCCTTTTGCACGATGTCGGTTTGTTTGTGGGACTTAACCTCAAACAATAACGGATGCGATCGGAACAACGGTTGACCCTGAACGAGTCTCGTGTCTGGGAATTCTTGCTATAGCGTCGAGACCCTGGCAAACCGTGCTACTGCATTGCCTGGCTTTGCGTTGCAACGCTTTGCCACCGCCGCCTCCCTAATTTCAATTGTCTCCAATCTAGGCAGGATTACACCGGCAAGTCTCAACTCCAGAGGCCACCGTTCATTCTCACAACACCGACTAGCAGCAGCAGCAGCAGCAGCAGCAGCAGCAGCAGCAGCTGATTAAAGAGCACCAGCTTATAAAGTCGCACTCATCTTCCGGAGTGCTGCGCCCACTAATCCTATAATGTAACAGGTAGACTAGCTTGAAGCATGCGTGCTGCAGCCACTGCGCTAATTCCATCGTTTACCTCGCAAGTGTTAATATATATATATATATTTTTTTCCTTTCACTGAAGCTTCTCTGCTTCTTTCCAAATCCTGCTGCAGAGAATATTAAGAGCGTCTGGGCACCCGGCAGGTTGTGTTTAAATTGGATAATGATGCTCGGGGGTGTGGGGGTTGATCCTCTGACAGGCGCCTGCAGCAACACGCCTAAACCACGTGGACCCCCGTTGCTTTGAGCTCTTCAAAGAAAATAAATAAATAAATAAAACTTCTCCATAAAATTAAGAAATTGATTGATTTTTTTTTTTTTTGCATGTGTTTTTTTGCACTTGGTATATAGTGCTGTTGCATCATCCCATCCACCTGAAAATCCTGTTTTTGTTTGCTTCTCACCGTGAACAAGCAGCACTAGGCCCTCTTCTTAGTGCCAGCAAGCCTTCCACATAAAGGCTAAAGTGACAATTTGCAGTTAGCATACAAATCTCACACTTTACAATCCGAGTACACGGCCATCAAAGGTGAAAAAAAAAAAAAAAAAAAAAAAACTGTTGTGTGGAACCAGCAGAGCCTCGATCGACACAGTGACGAGCGGCGCCATCCCTTTAACAAACTCCTTTTACTGCCTGGAAGAGCGGGGGGTGGGGAGGATGACAACACAAGCTAAGTGAGGCGCATAAAAAGGAAAAAATAAATAAATAAAAGGCATCATTGTGCAATGAAGTGCACTTCCGAGCCTTGGCTCTGAACTGCACACGCGCGTGCGCAGAAAACGCCCCCGCCATCCGTCAAAAACAGAGTGTTTGCTAGTTTCAGGCAAAAAAAATAATAGAAAAAAAAGAACGAAAAAAAAATATATATATAGGATGACAACGAGCAGCGACAACAAAAGCACCTGCCAGTCGGCCCACGTGCGGCACCCGCGGGCCGGGCCGAGGGTCGACTGCCGGCACGTTTGTAGAACAACAGACGATCACCTGCCACCCTCGCAACCCACGCACTGTGGAAAATCAAAAAAAAAAACAAAATCACTCGCAAACACAGGTAAACAAAGGGCGAGCAGGCGCCAGCGATGGGCCACTTCAACATCCAAAGTGACGGCGATGAAGCGGCTCAGCTGCCGACCTGCCGTCCTCGTTCCCCGGTAGTCGTGCGTGTGTGTGCGTACAAGCGTGGGGGCGTTTTTAACTGCATCAAATCACAGCTAATCGGGCCTGCGGAGCAGATGCTGGTGTGCAGCAGGTAACGCCAGGCTCGGCGCCAGGTGCGTCTCCCGACGACGCTGCACTGCTGCATCTGCAAGAAACCGTCCGAGCGGGGCCGGGAACTCGTGATGCGCAGAGTCCTTTTGGGTCATGTTCCCACGGGGCAGAGTGGGGCGGGGGGGGGTCAGTGTGACATAATGCACAGAAGGAGGAGTGTTCGCTGGAGTGTTTTCTGAAAAAAGAAAGCGGCGTTTCCTCGTGGAGCCCTCGAAAACGGCTCCCAACATCTCACTGATTGGAGGGCCGCTCTGCAGCACAGCGGGGCCGTAATAACCTTGAATTGTAATGCATTCCAGTAATGATATCGAGCTCCAGCAGGCGGGCGTAATTTAAATGGAGGAGATTTTTAATTACCCCAGGGTAGCTGAATATTGGCCATCCCGCCTTTGGTGAGACTCCGCCGCTAATACTGCGCCGGGGTGATAAAATTCAACCGCAAGGCCCCTTTGACCACAATCCAGCCTTGGTTTCCATCTCTGCCTCACACACACTCGCGCTCATGAATATAGCCGGTGCAGTCATTACGAGTGGGGAGACGATTCGCACGTGCAGGTTTGTGTCACATGCAGGAGAGGTGAACGGAGCTACGGCGGCGGCGGCGGTCGACCAAAGCGGAGGAGAATTTGTCAAATTTGGACAATTACAATCACAGCCGGATGTTTGAATAAAACATTTTCTTTTTTTTTTTTTTTAATTACTGCTGTTTAAAATGAAAAGTTGAGGAGGAATAAATCCTCCCTAATGCCTAAAGCAAACCTGACAAAAACAAACCAAAAATCTTGGCTGAGCATGGTGGGAGATTTGTGCAGGGCGTCGATAGAAACGACTCTGTTTTAGTTCATTTTTAATACGATGTTGGTGAATGAGACGGTTAAGGGAAAGGAAAAACCACCTGGACCAGGCCTGTGAAAAGGGAAGGGCTGTTTTTGCATTGGATGAAACCTCTACACAAGCTGATATTGAAAAAATAAAAGTAATGTATATTGTACATGTATCAGAAATATGGTTATTACTGTGTCTCGCCTGTTGTTGTTTTGTTTTTTTTGTCGGGCCTCTGCGCCACCGTTGACACGTTTTATTGTGTTTCGGTCCGGAAACGGCGAGATAAGGCTTCTCAATCCCAGCCAGCCTCCCAGAAGGCACGCGGCACAAGCAGATAAAAGAGACACGTCGACACCCCCCCCCCCCCCCCCCTTTTTGTCGACAAGGCAGATAAACAAGATACGGGCATGATGCGCACAAACACGTTCACCTCGGGCGAAGTGATGCAACACTGGGCTGGAGAAGTCCCTCGTTTTTTTTTTCTATGCAGGAGTGATTTTTTTTCCCCCAGGTATTCAGCCTTTGAATTTATTTAAGGGGATTCTATCCAAGAAAGAAACACGCTATATTTTCTGACTCGTGTCTTTTTAGCATCGCCGTCATCATTGTACGTGGCCCACTAGAGACTGTGTAGTGTAGGAAGTGTAGCAGTGTCCATAAACACTTTGTCCCACAATGCATTTCAATTTTTGTGAACGGCGACCGCGAGATTCTAGCGTTCCCAAAACGGGGAGCTGAGAAATAACAAGATGAATGGAACGAAGCGTCAATGATAATAAAGAAAAATCAATGGAAATTTGGAACCAAATCAACGTGATGACTTTGTGTTCGATGATATTCGCCTTTTATTGACTTGAAAACTTTGCTTCTTGACTGATGGGGCAATGAGGGTTTCTCAACGGATGAATTGAAAGGACTTTTAACATTTTTCCATCTATATAAAATGTCCAATTCCGAACAGAAAAGTTTCACCTTTGTTGTGCAGCAACGACATAAGTTAATGACGACGCGGCGAGCGCAGGTTAAATTGAGCGCAGCCCGCGGATGGGGGGGCCGAAAACGAACATCACCCTCAACGTGAGCCGAGAGGGCCAGAGCGGAGGAATCAATCACGCGAAGCCCAAATCTGTGACTCCAAGCGGAAAGCGACAGGGCCCATTGTTGGCTAACACGGAAACCTTGTCTGAGCAGTTTGAGGAACACGAGGTGTGCGAGATACACGGGCGGAAGCGGCGAGGGAAGAGCGCGCAGCGTCAATATTTCAGCTCGAGCTAATGGAGGAAGTGAGCCATGGCTAAAATAACTCTCCGTCTCTTCCCCCTCTTTCTCTCTGCGCCACTCTCTCTCTCTCTCTCTCTCTCTCTCTCTCTCTCTCTCTCCTTTCTCGCAGGCTCAAGCTAGGCTAAGTGCAATCCCTGATGGGCCTCGGCGAAGGCAATCAAGCCTGAGCAGAAACATCTGCCCGAAAGTCTCTGAACCTTGCGCATGCTGACGACAGCTTTCGGCTTTTAAAAAAAGACAGCGGCGTCCGTGCTCCTCGCGTGCTAGCGTGCCGCCCGCGCCTAGCTAGCGCTGCGGCCCTCCCCTCCTCTCTTTCTCTGTGTCCCTCCAAGCGAAGGAGGGGAGGCCTGACTTTAATGCAGACAAATTTGGAAGCACCTGGGAGAGCGGCGCGGGAGGCTCTCCGCTGTGCAATTTTTCATGTTGGCTTCCAAACGACACGATTCAAAAAAGGGGCGAGCAGCGCGGACGAAAAGCACTGCTAGCCCATCATAAAAAAACAGCTTTTTTATTAACCTAATTTCTGAAGTTAGCTTGGAAAAAAAAAAAAAAGATTAGAAACATGCTAGTGCCCCCCCATCCTTCACAGTTGAGCTGGATGTTTCGCGTTCAAAGCACATTTATCTTGGAAGCTGCTATCAGCTAATCTCATCTCAACTCGATCTGCCGTCACGCCTCTTTGGATGTGCTTAACGTGATTCCGCCGCGTGCATTCACTCCCCGCCTAATCTCCGATAATCTCCTGGCGCAGCGGGACCCGCGCGCTAAAAGAAACGCTGAGGGTTTATTTGGGTTTCACACTAATTGTGAGTTCCCCCTCCGCCGCGTGTGCGCATGCGTGTCCGCTTCCCCATGAAAAAACGACCAAACGCACCCTGGGATGTCGCACTTTTGCGCAGCCCCTCTTTGAAAAATGACAACAGTCACCAAAACAACAATAACAGGAGCTGTGACAGGAAACAGCATTCATCCTGACCCGGCCCACCCTCCGCACAACCCTCCCCCGCCCCGTTCACCGAGGAGCACTGAGACGAGCGCCCGTTTCCTACTTAATTACCTCTTTAATGGAGGAAGAGAGCGGCATTTAATTACTAAGCGCCAGATTTAGACTCGTGCCATGCGTGAGGTAAATGGATTTAATGTTGCGAGGATAAACGGAGCCGGGGCGATGATGCGCAGATGTTTGCACGTGTGCAGCCGGCGGAACGATTGCGACGGCGTTGCTGCAGAATCTCGTTTTTTCTTCTTCTTCTTCCTCTTCTTCTTCTTCAAGTGAAGCCGTAAAAAGAGGTCGAAAAAATGAGGCAGCGCATGGAGTTGGCATTTATACGCTAAGAACGGAGGGTCGTCAGTGCGTTTCGCTTTCTGTTTAGACGCGGTTGGAAATTCAGCCGTGACAGAAGAGGCCGACCGGGGGTTCACGCATTTTGTGCTGCAGTGAGGGAGGAGTGTTGGGGCGCAGTGAAACAAAAATGAGTCATACTTTCTTTATTCCCCCCCCCCCCCCCCCAAAAAAAAAAAAAAAGTTGGATTGTACAGCACTTGGTCTGCAGGGGGCAAATAGGGGCCTGAACTCCAATTAAAGGTTGTTGGTTTTTTTTTTTTGTTTAAATATTTTATTTTTCTGTACTCGTGATTGTGCAACTTTAGCTGCAATTCTTTTACCAACTCTTGACCCGAAAATCAAGATTTTGAGTCCATGAGCCAGCCGCCCAGAGCAAATATGTGCGAAAGAATTCCTTTTGTGGCACTGACTTGGTTTGAACCCGATGTTGATTGGACGGATTGGATTTTAAGCACAATGTCATAATATTGACTAGAATATTTTCAAATGGTGACATGAATACAGTGAGAAAGTGTTTCAACCAGAGCCAATTCTTTTTTGATGGTGTTAAATTTTGTATCAATTAGCTGCAAATTCCACCGCAAACTGCAAACTATATGAGTCATTTGACTCTGGAGGCGAGCGTCAGCAGAAAGCGGAGCTCCGACGAGTTCACGCCACGGCGTGGAAAAGCAGCTGCAGCTGCTGGAGTGCGATCAAAAGCCGGAGGTTTGCCTCAAGGTCACTGCATTGGAGGGCCTTATCGCGCCTGAATTATACATGGCAGCTTCTGTAAACCATAAATGTTGAATACCGCGATTCGGGCGTCTCACCAGCGAAGAAATGACAGAGATAAGAGGGCAAAAAAAAAAAAAAAATGAAAAAATGAAAAAGGAGAGCGGCAGCGAGACGCATGAGAGGTGGGGACACCTGCTGCGGGAGCAGTCAGTCAAAATAAGGTTTTGCCGGGTTGACGCTGTTCTTTGTTGTAAGATAGATTGAAAGATGAGGGGTAGAGAGAGAGAGAGAGAGAGAGAAACTGTGAGGGATCCTGATAAAACGGCACTTTATGCATCACATCCGCTGATAGAAGGACTCAGCCAGCATGAATTATACACCATGTCAACAAACATGGACAAACTGCTGCACGCCATTCAGGGTTCGAGAGGTCGTCCAAGAAACGCGCTGCAGTTTCTCTCTCATGTCTCCTCGACGCTGGAGAAACAAAACAAAACAAGGTTTTACATTGACTACACGCATAGAGCCACCATGTCTCCGGCTGGAGAGGGTTTCAATGCGCATCACTGGGCATAAACTCCACATCCCACGATTCACTTCACTTTTTTTGTGACCGACAAAGCGATGGACGACCGAGGCTAGTAACCAAGAACGATCCTGATAAAACGGCACTTTGTGCATCACATCCACGGACAGAACGACTATGCCAGCACAAAATATAAACTGTGTGAACAAACACTGACCAACCCTACGATCCGATATACGAGGCCGCCGCACCGCTAACTGCTAGCCGCTAACGTGCACCGCCGGTTTGGATTAACGCTTCTTCTTCTTCTTTTTTTTTTAAAGAAATGAAAAGGAAAAACAGAGAACTAAGGTGACCCGGCTTGACTTCGCTCCGCATGAATCTGCTTCTCACGAGGGAGCCCTCTGATGCCGGCGAGTCTTCGCCGGGCGAAACCACTGAATGAGCAAATCGATGGAGCGGCGAGCGAGGTCAGCCTCCTTGAACTCGCACCCCCCGTTCTCCGCTCCGGTCGATTGCCGGGGTTCTCCGTCGGCCGGGCCGTTTGAGCTCACCTGAGAAAATAGAAATTGGATCTGGTCCGATGGCTCGGGGACAGTTCACCCAACAGGATGTTTTCATCGTAGTCTCACTTGACGGAGGTCCTAGCGCCATTTTTCAAATTGTAACCATTTTTTAACAAATCACCATTTATCTTATTATTATTATTATTTTTTTTTGCTATGTAAAATATTTAACGGGACAATTCACCCATAATTGATGTTTCTTGGATTTATACTTTTTTGGATGGAGGCTGCAGCGGCAATGTGACTATTGTTAATTTTCATCCTAGTTTTATGGATCCGGATGCAGGCCACTTTATTAGATACACATCATGCAAATCACAGTTAGATGAGCAAGTTTGTCCTCTCGCCAGGTTTGTCATGTAGATTGGCTGATTGGCTATTTGTGCTAACAATGGGACACTGCACCCCAATGAGTAGTCGGTGACAACAGCGACGATCTTTTGGAGTCAACAGCTGTTTTTTTTTGTTTTTTCCCCCCAAGAGTTCTTGCTCTCATTGGCGTGTTTCTCCCGGACTCGTGTGACGCCACGTAAACACAAACTCCAGAATAGTTCCATGGATTCAAAAAGTCTCCAAAACCCACGAGCCATAAAAGATAGTTTTATGTTATAATAGTTACAATAGTTGGCAAAATATCCCTTCGACACCAGCCGAGGAAACAAAGCCGTCATCATTTTTGCTTCAGCTACTTAACCACTCAAAACAGCAGCGTCGATGCTTCACCGAGGAGCCCGGAGGCTCAAATTAAGGATTTCTCACGCGTGGACTGGGGTAAAGAAAACAC
This sequence comes from Nelusetta ayraudi, assembly GCF_046127955.1. Lineage (NCBI taxonomy): Eukaryota > Metazoa > Chordata > Actinopteri > Tetraodontiformes > Monacanthidae > Nelusetta > Nelusetta ayraudi. The sequence goes on along the minus strand of NW_027466150.1, from coordinate 1,256,179 downwards.
CAATAACTAACGGAGGCCAATAATGCGGTGACCTGCTGAGTGGACAGACATAGATCCTTTTCCCTGCCGTCCCGTCAGCAGACAAACAGGCACTCGGAGAGGCCGAGTGGCCGTATACACACCCGTCCGAGGGAAAGAGTTACGGCGGCTGCTGTTTTTTTTTCCTCCCCTCCCTCGCCCGAGAGCGCGTAATGACATTATCCCCGGCCATCTTTCGTTAGGAAAACCGCCGTCCATCATCCCGTAAATAAAAGGAGCGGCGGCCATTAAGGCCAACGACTGTATCCATCCTCGCCGGCCTCTCATTACGGGCCATCTGCATCTATCGACACACGCATCCCTTCTGGCAAGGCCGCGCCGGGCCCATCTGATGGGCGACGAGGGTGGGAGGGGTCGGAGTCGGCCACCCTTCATCGACGCAGCCTCTCTCACCTTCGACGAGGTCGTAAAGCCGGCGAGAGCCGAACGCGAACCTCTGGGAATCTGGGATTGTTTCGGAGCGGGGAAAAGAAGAGCCACGTCCATTTGTGTGTTTACCACCGTCCTCTCTTTTTTTTTTTTTCCGCTCAGACACTCCTGCCAAAACATAAACCAGTTGCTTCTTCAGCTGGAAAATGGCCTCAGTCCCCCCCCCCCCCCCCCCCCCCCCCCCCCGCGCGCGCGCGCGCGGGCAAAAGAACACGTATTGGCCCAACGTTGCCGAGAATAAAAAGCAGCTTTCCTGTCCCGCTCGCGGCCTGTCAGCTCGCCTCTCGTCTTTGTGCGCAAACGGCCGCCTAAATCATTGATGAGGCCGAGTCCTGCTGGTGCACCGGCAGACTGCGCAGGGAGCATTAGCGAGGCCAATAAGTTGGAAAAAGGTAAAAAAAAAAAAAGAAAGAAAAAAGAAAGAAAAAAGAAGAATCACCTGAACACGAAGGGATGAGGATGAGGGGAGCGCACGTGTGTGTGCACGCGCGCGCGCGCACACACACACACACACACACACACACACACACACACACACACACACACACACACAGACAGTGGGGAGTCTGAAGGAGCAGAAGCGACACCAGCGAGTCCGGGAGAAAGTGTGTGTTTTTGGGGTTTTTTCGGTGCGCAATTGTGATGACAGGAACACACAGAGATACGTGTTGTGTCATTTGTGCTTCCGTCCGTCCGTCCGTCCGTCTGAGGTTCTGCTCGCGCTTCCTGTCTGTCAACAGCACGCATGGTCACACGCACGCACACACAACGCCGACACTCACCCACGAGCTGCATGTTTTCACGCTCATTCGCGCCGAACTTCTCAGCGGCGACAGATAATAATTAAAACAACGTGTCGGGGACGAAGAAAAGCGACATCCCACCTCACATTCTGGCTGAGACCGAGCTCCTGCCTTAGACTGTCATGTGGCACTGTGGCGCAAAATGGGGAGAATTATAATTATAATAATAATAATGATGATAATGAAAAAGGTTGGCGTTAAAGTATCAGTGTAGTGTAAAATGAATTAAAGGCCCAGTGATGAACATTTCAAAGGGATCTACTGGTGTGAAATGACATCGTGAAAGGGAGGGAGTTTTTCATTCACTAATCACGAGTATTTATGAGTTGGGTATAGTTTTGGTGGGTCAAAGTGAGTCCAAGTACATGAATCTTCACCCATTTCCTTTCAAAATAAAATGTCAGTATGAGTCAGTAATAAGAGTGAGGTCAAAGAGGCCCATGTTGATGTTGTGGCGTCTGTCTCGCTACCAACAGCTACATAGCTAACATTAACGTTAGCTTACACCGAAGAAACAGTTTACTTCCTGATTTGGGGATGACAGTCGTGTGTTTTGATTTTGCCTAATTAATGCCAATTTCCTGGCCCATATAATCCAGACTGATAAACCACGAGCCTCAGGGGCAGCAGAACAACAAGTCGCTAAAAACTGCATTGTATCCGCTAAACGCCACAACGCCGCCGCGTGCTCCGGAAGCGCGGGGGCAGATTTCAATCACCACCCCCGTGACCCAATGCCAACGACCGCAGGGTGAAAATCTGCCACGCACCGGGGCCTTTGAAGCTTTGAAATTTTATGCTGAAATTTGCGGCACCGAGGCTGACTCGATTTTGCGACGTATAATCTGTCACCTATGAGGACATTTTTTTTTATTTTTTTTTTTCTCTCGAAACTCCCCGATCCGAGCCGGCACAAATATTTGTTCCCATCCTTGCTAATCTCCATTTCACGGCGCACACACTTATTCACCTTGCGAGGAGCCGAGCGTAAACCGGGTGCAGAATATCTTTATTGTGTGTGTGTGTGTGTGTGTGTGTGTGTGTGTGTGTGTGTGTGTGTGTGTGAGAGAGAGAGAGAGTGTGTGGGCGGTTGTTGAAAAGCGGGGATGGGCTGACAGCGGAGGAGCGGGGGGGGGTTGGAGGTAGGGAAGGAGCCCTGGGATCAGCACCGTTCGTATGCCGAGTGGCGTCGGGGCCCCGTGCCCGGGGTGGGCTCACCACATTAGTGGATCAGAAGCGACTCGGAGGCCTGCCGGGTGAACTCTTCAACTCACTCGCTGAGAGAGCGCGTGAGCAGGGCACGCAAGCAAAGAGCCGCCCCGCCCCGCCCTGGCCCGCCCCCCTCCACACGTAAACACGGTGAAGGGGGAAAAAAAAACAGCCAATCTGGCCGAGGGGAGGCTGCACACGGCTGATAAAGCCCCTCCTGGAGTGAACCTCTAAACCCCCTCACCCCTGTCCCACCTCGCCTCACCTCGCGCTCGCAGTGGAGGGGCGGGGCCGTCTCACCTGTCACGATTCACACGAACGGGGCAGTGGAGGTTTAAAAGGCGCAGGCGGGCGGTCGGTAAAGACAAATCGGGGGTGAAAAGTGATTTTTTTTTTTGGTTTCTCATCGCAACATTTACAGCGTGCCATTGGTCGGAAATGGAATAGAAAAATGCATGTTTCTAGTTAGATTGGGTTTTTATCAACTAATAGGGATTCATATTGACAGAAAGAAAGAGTGGATATTGGCTCCTACTGTGTCTGCAGTATGGCACTGGCACTGTTTGCTCGATGCTTTCTGGCCATCAGATGTTAGTCGACTTTATACACTTGGCTGCTGCAGTATCGATGGCGGGATCCCCACTCAACCTGCTCATTAACCTGCTGCTGCACATCCATCCAAATTGGCAAACCCGAAGTCCACATTAATCCCCTTCTAGCAAATTAGCAATGCTATAAATCAAAAAAGACAACTGTGTCATTCACCGAGGCCCTTCTAATCCCATTAGGGCAGAATCCCAGTTAATCTGTTTGACAGAGAGGTTTAGGTGAGGTTTAACCATGCTAACGTTATTATAATTAAAAAAGAATGGGTTAAACCCTGATGTCCAAACTCCAACACCATCAACCCTTGGGGGGACGTCCTTGGCTGAGTTAAGGCCAAAATGCTACATTTGCTCCTGATGATGTGACATGAATTTTACTCGAGAACCTTTCACAAGAGATCTTCAAACTGATCTAACTGCAAAATGCAGTACAGAGCCCAATGAGCTAAACTGTGCAACTGGATTGCACATAGTCAAATACATTGGCGACCCAAAACCTCCAAAGACCCGAATCCTCCAAAAGCTCCAAAAGCTTCCTCCAGAGTTGGAAGTTGGAGAACTGGACACATTGGTTGGAGTTAGCTCAAGAGAAAAGCGTCTCATTTCACTGATCAAGCTATAACTCATTCTGCTGACTCATGAGTCAAAAGTGGCTCTCTGTGATCTAGATCTGTTTCGTGAGCGATCCTGAAGTGTGTTTCCCACACTTCTCACCGCAGAAACACATTTCACCGGAGGAGAACCGCACAGTCAGGAGAGCACGTAGATGTACTGAAACGCAATTACGCGTTGTGGATTAATTACGAGTTCCTGCTCTGTTCCCGCGCTGCTGCGGTGAAGAGGATACAAGACCAAAGCACAGACACACACACACACACAAAGAAAACAGTTTAAATGTAGAAACAGATGTCCATGGCATATTGATAACAGTTATTTCAACACCAACGCAAGCCTCGCTTTGAAGACTAAATAACAGGGCTGTGGCAGGCGACTCCGGAGACACATTGTTCAAGGGAGCGAAGCAAAGCTTTTTTTCCCCCGTTTTTCAAACAAATATGTGTAGCTTTCTAATACAAGTCCTTTAACTTTGTCAAGGCGAATTTATTTCCAGTGATGTGTTTGGAAAAAACTTGGTGAGGTGTAACAATTTTGCAATTATTTTACTGCATGAAACTCCAGAAGGGTCGCATGGATTGGACCATGTCTCCAGAGGCCCCCTATAGGGACGAGGAAAAAATGGACAGGATATACATTTAGGGTAATCTATCCCTTTAAGGGGTGAGCGACAAGATCTACTTTTGCTGGGTGTAAAATGTAGCGATAGCTAAAATTAAAACTCAGATCCAATATCTTAAACATTTTTCATCTGAGATGTCAAAACAGCAAAACTCATACTTACTTTTTCAGTGAGGAAAACAAACAACGCAGAAAAAAAAACCCCAAAACAAGCGATTGGTGTTTGCCCCTCCAGAGAGCTGTCGGCGTCTCCACCGACCGCAACCCGCAAGCTCCATCTGGCGCGGAAGCCATTAATGAACAGACCTCCGGTTGCACGGAGTGTGCCGGCGTTTGCTCGCTGGGCCATATCGGAATCAGACAGCTCGATGGACGTTGTTAAAAAGGATGCCAAATTCAAGCGTGTCGGGAGTGAAGTGGCAGGAGGACAAGGGTGCCGGCTGGCACAGGGAGGGAATCACAGTCTTTAGGACAGAATCTAGCTAGCAACTGGTTAGCTAGCTAGCATCAATGCAGTCTCAGCTGCAGTCCATTGTTCTGCACGCAGTTTTTTGTATTGTTTTGTGTTGTCAGAGGAGGGGGAAGATTTTCGGAGTTCAACTGAGGCGGGCAGCAATCACAGCCGCCTTTTTTTTTTTTTTGGGGGGGGGGGGGGGGGGGCGCGCGCGCTAGCTCTAGCAAAATCAATCCCCGAGATCTGCGCGCCCGTCAGGTCCCCTAACAAGAGCAGCCGGCTGGAAAATAGGTCCGCCGCAGCCCGGCGGTACCTGGCCGTCTGAGACGTTGCACGGATGCTTCCTCTAGAAAGAATAAAAAAATAAATAAAAATAAAAGAAGAACGAAACACGTCTGTATAATCCTGGCAGGAAGTGACCCTCAAGCGTTGTACTGTCAGCTGTAGCAGATAGGGGGCTGAAACATTTGTTATTGTCATGGAAATGTCATGTTTTTTTTTTTGTTTTGTTTTGTTTTTTTTGCTTTTTCTTTTGCCATGGCTGTGATCTCCATAGAAACGGTAACCCTCCGAGATCCCCCCCCCTCGCTGTTTACTTTAGCAGAGTTTTGAAGTGTCACTGCCAGCACAGCGGGGAGGAACGAAGCATTAATGGCCCCTAAGAATCTGTAATCCTCACTTTATACAGTGCGACGTTGACTATTATTCACAGCTGAGGGCCGCTAACCAGATACTGGGGCTACCTTTGAGTTTAGAAATGTTTTGCTTATACATATTAATGCTCCCCCGCCCCTCTCCCCCGGGAGAAGTGGAGGATGAGGCCGGATTAGAATCACTGGCAGCGACGCCACCGGGCAAACTCGGCAAAGTCAGGACGATAAAAGATAGAAGTAGGAGGAGAAGAAAGTGGAGTTAAGTGCGAGATTAGATCTTTGGCACGGCACGCGTGCCTGTATCATCCGCGGCGTCGTACAAATGTGGGAATTTGTGTATTTGCAGTGTGTGTTTTTGCACAATTTATAGACCTGGCGCTGTGTGTTCACTGTGTTTGCATTTTTGAAATCCCTCTTACATTATTTAGGTGCCTTAAAGTTCTGTTTTTTTTATGTCTTGCCTTTGAATAAAGCGCAATGTTTTAGCAGGAGGCTCTAAACAGAGGGCTAAATATTGTTGGTTTTTTTTTTGTTTGTTTGTTTTCCTGCGTAGAGAGTCACAGAGGTTATTGGATCTGGAATAACACATAAGTTGCCCACAAAACAAGTGCATTATGCTAATTTTAAGTAGAACTTGCACTTCCTCTATCGTAAAGAGAAACTATTAGCCAAATTAGACACTGCTTTGTATTAGCCTCCGAAGACTTGACGCAAACTAGGGTGCTTCTGGGTTCGCGTGTGTGCCTGTTGTTGGTTTTGCAGTCGATGCAACATCTTGTGTTACGACGACAATAATGTTGATCATTTTCGTGTCAGTCAAAACTGGGTCTCATCACACTCTGGACCCATTGCTTGATCTCAGGATTTTTTTTTAGTTATCTTTTTATCCCCGGGCAGCGTGTGCAGCCACCATCCATGTGTCCACCCGACTGCAGCCAAAAGGGAATGGCCATATCTGCCTCCCAATATAATGCATCGCTGGTCCCATCAGAGGCCGCAATGCAGAACGGTAAGCGGTAACCCCGGCACCTGCCTCCCGGGATGGAGGTCGGGAGGGGGCGGAGAGACAAACAATAACACAGTTAAGAAAAAAAAAAGAAATTGTGAAAATCCTGCGGATTGGTGGCTTTTTCACTCAATGGGCGACGACGAATGGACAAATTTAAGAGGGGAAAGTGTGGAGCTCCACTTCTCACCAAGAATATCAAAGAATGGAATTTCTGCAGCGCAGCAGTGAGGCGGATTTCGGGGCGGATTAAATGATGCCGTGAAAACGGAAGGGTGCTTCAACGGATGAGCGACAACCGAGCATCGTTTCCGATGGAAGCTATGACGACGGCGGCGCTGGCGGGAAATGTTTGGCAGAACGTTAAAAGGCAACACGATCGGGCGGGTTGTTGCCACAAACGAGCTAATGAGCCGACGCATCCACGCACGACGCGGCGGAGAAGTTCACTCGCCGGAGTTCAAAGCACGCAGCGGGAAGCGACATGAAGGGGATTTAATTCACTACTTCACAAACTGCTGATCTATAGGGATTTTCATCGCGAGCGTCTCCCAGGAAGAGGGAAAAAAAAAAAAATCCACTGAGCGCAGATTTGCGGAGGGAAAGGCCTCGTTGGAGTCGGCGGGGAAGGTGAATCAGACGTCGGAGGTCAGGATAGGTAGACACAGCTGGAGGGCATGTCTGGCGGCGGCTCTGAAGGCAGTCCAGCCGGCTGCCTCATAAAATGGCAGTTGAGCAATGTCGCAAAAATGGACCAATCTGGACGGAGGACGGGGTCCGAGCTCCCGATCTCCTCGCCGCCGCCGCAACACGTGCGACCGCCACCCGTGCACGTCCGACTGGCTCGCAGGTACTTCAGAGACATCACAGCTTGGCGCCCGGCTCATCACCAGCAGGGACGAGGCGTCCAAAGCCAGCTTTAAAAGGGCTTCCCAGGGTTTTTGTTTGTTCGTTTTATTTCTTCCGACGCAGAAAAAGGCATCTCGTGCGAAAGGCGGGGGGGGAGGGGGGGGGGCTGGGGGGTTGCGCAATAAATCAGCTCGTTGGGGTAAAACAGCCTCAAACCAAACAGCAACTTTGAGTAAAGCCGCTATACCGCAGCTTGGCGTAGGTGTGTTGTGTTGTGTTCTGTTGTGTTGTGTGTTGTCCACACGCACGGCACGGGTGAGAGGAGAATCGTGACACGGCTGCCCGGTGGACCGGCTGCTTTGGTCGCACCGCCGCTGTGACAGGACGCAGAGCCTCGCCGTGTTTCACACGTCTGTCTCCAGAGCGAGCCGCAAGATTTCAAAATAAAAGTACAAGCGGCAAAAAAAAACAACACAACAACACGTATTTTACTGTGAAAGTATTATTCACACTTTCCCCATTCTCATTTACACGGTGACTGTGGGTTTATAACCTTGTATTTTATGCCCTAACATGGTATTTCCGTCTTTTAATACAAACGGAACAAAAATGCTTAGAAAAACACAGAGAACGGCTCTGAGATTTATGATTGTGTCTTTAAACAATCTTGGTTGAACAAGGAAGATCCCTAAATACATAAATAAATAATCAAAGTGACCACATGTGCACCTATGCAAATTCCAGCCAGCCGTCACGATATACGTTCTGACAACTCCGGGGAGCATGTGAAGGCTAATTTGCAACACGGCGAGGTGACACATGGATGTGAGTCGGGAGGGAGAGCCATTGTGGCCTGTGGCGCAGACAGGGAGCCCCCCCCCCCTGTTCCCCCCCCAACCCCTCCTCACCCCAGCTCACCCTTCCCCACCGCCTCCCTCCATCTCAGCTTCTGTCTCTCATGATCACTCCCCGTCCTCCCCGTCCTACCTTTTCACTTTTCTCTCTCCTCTCTCTCTCTGCTACACGGCGCACACACACACACACACACACACACACACACACACACACACACACACACACACACACACACACACACACACACACACACACACACACACACACACACACACTTTTGTCTCCTGCGCTTCCTGCGAGGCGGCTGTGCTGCGCCCCGGCAGGACAGCGAACTTGCAGGGGTGGCTGGCGGGGAAGGAAACAAGCGGCTGTAACGTGACTGGAAATCAGCCCTTTGTGACATCATGCCACGTCGGTCACAGGTCGGCGTGACCAGCCCACAGCCGGGTGTTGGCTCCGCCCCTCTGAGACCGCCCAGTTCAGGAAGGTCCAACCCAAACGCCTAGCGCATTTCCAGAAATCGCAAATTCAGAATAAATTTGCGTTACAAATTTTGCGCGTCGTAATTCGAAACAATTTCCTCAAGTTGGTCGAGAAGTTTGCACGACGATGGAAACTTCTCCGGAATCGACTCTGATGTAGCTTAAATTCATATCACATGACCTGCGATGTTTCCACAGCAAGCAGGGAAGCATTCAGCATCAGCATCCCTGAAGCATTGTTTCTCTGAATTTCCTTGGACGTTTCAGAGACAACTTATTTTTTTGCAGGAGGCTGCAAACAGAGGGCTAAATAAGCCATTCGATGTCGTGGACGTCTGAAGAGGTATTTTGTTTCTTTTTTTGGATAACGGATCACGGTTCCGCTGCTGTCTGGGATACGTAACCGTTTTAAAAATCAATCTCAACCTTCCTCATAACGCGTCTTTTTTTCCCCTGATGGAACCGCTGATAATTGAATCGAAACCCAGTGCGCAACTGTACCGGCGGCAGCGGCGGCCCCAAAATGAAAACCAAGCAACCCCCCTCCCCCACACACACACACACACACACACACACACACACACACACACACACACACACACACACCACCACCACCACCCCGTCAACCTCACCGACGCTTCACCGTCACATTTTCTTTTTTTTTTTTTCCTATTTGTATCTCGTTCCGAACACGGCCGGGAGCAGGAGGAGCGGCGGCGGCGTTCATCACTCACCGCCAGTGCGTCTTAATGAAGCCGTCATTTGTCTGCCTAATGGCACCTGGGCGCCATCTGTCAGCGCCAACGTCTCTCTCATCGCTTTTCCCCACCACCGTCCCACCTCCCGCTCGCCTGTGTTTGCCGTCGGAGACAGCGAGCGCACTACGCTGAAGGAAGTTCTTTTGCTTTTGAGTGTTCCGAATCACTAGAATCAGTTCACTAAAAAAAAGACTTGTTCACCGGAGGGTTCAGTGCTCGGTGGGAGCCACGACTGCGCAGTGCTTCTTCCTTCTTGTCCAATAATACAGGCTACTGTTGGTTATATAATGTGCATTACCACCGTCGAATTACGTGCGCGCACTTAATTTCAAGTGTGCGCACGTATTTTTTTTAATCAAACAAATAGTAAATCAAGTGCAAAACAACAAGATAAAACAATTCAAAAATGCTCAGAAAACATCAGTGTTTTAAAGAAAATGATAATTAGCTTCAGTCGCGCAAAAAACAAACATTAAACCAAGGGCAAAAGACATCATCTCCTCGTGATTCGTTCGTGATTTGTTTTCGACGGATTCACTCGCACATTCTTTCGAACACATCGTTTCGTTTGTGAACGATACAACGCGACACCACATGCGCGCTTGCGAGCTTCCTGTTGCGAAAACCGTCACCGCACGGCTGTCTGCTCCCGCCGGGCTAATTTAAGCATTTGTTTTTATGTGGGGTTTTTTTTGTGTGTGTTTTTTTGTCACAAACGTGCCGGCTCTGGCGGGCAGCCTGACATATGTCTGCGTGGCGTCATGGAGAAGTGGGCCGGCCGGCCAGCCCGCTGGTCTGTGCTGCCGGAGCAGCTGGAGTCGGGCTCAGGCCGCCGCTCTTCGGGGAGCCCTTCACGGATCTTGCGCCTCGTCCGCTGCCTCCGCGGCCCCCGCAGGCGGCTTTGACAGCGGTTCACCTTGGAACCGGCGGGCGCGTCGTCAAGTTCGGGAGCTCGGGAAGGACGGGGGGGACGGGGGGGACTGGAGCCCCTTTAAAATTTCAAGTCGACACCTGAGAAATCAGGCTTCCTAACAGAGATTTAACACTCAGGCGTTTGCAGTATGTGCAGCCTCCTTGAGCGCAACCTCACAACCACAACAGCAGTTTTTATTTATTTTTTTATTTTTTTGGGGGGGGGTTGGTATATGTATTGGTAACTGCATCCACCAAATGAGTCTAAACATTAAAAAAAAAAAAAATTGTCCTCCCTTCATTTTCTCAGTTTGTGTCCGTTGATGTGGACACAAGCATTTGAGGCAAAGTTTTGAGGTAAAAATCCACAATGTTGATGTTGTTTATCAAAGCGCTTGGCCAGTTGTTAGCAGGTTACACATGCAGGAGGCTGTACACGGAGAGAACTAGAGAGTTTATTTTGGGCTATTGATCAAGCGATGCTCCTAATAAGGATCTAAACCTTATTAACCTTGAGTTGACCTTGGAGTCGTCAAGCTCGCACCAAACCTCGGGGGTGTCTGAAGGAGACATTTTAAAGGCTTCCGTGTCTCGACGGAAGGGCTCTGCTGCTGCGAGATGGAACAGAGAATAAAGCTTGCCTTAAAAAATATTTAATATTTGGGTTTATAGCATAGAGGGGACGGCGAAGCGGCCCCAGAGTTCCCGACGCAGGCGCCAACGGCACGCGGGGCCGTTTATCACCTCTTCCTTCAATCTGGGCCCTCGTCGTGTCTGTCGATTTTTTCACCTCGAGGCCACTTCGCCGTGGACCCCCGTTTTTGCGTTCGCCTGTGACAGGGGAGGGGGGGGGTTCTGAGGGGAAAATTCCATTAGGTTACATTACGACGCTACATCTGTTTAGCCATCCCTGCAAATTAAAACTGCCTCCGAGCTCCGGGCTCATCGCTCGGCGCACTCAATTAAAATGACTCCGCCTCGTGCGCACAGAGGTCTTTTTTTTTTTTTCTTCTTCTTCTTCTTCCTCCTCCTCCTCCTCTCCCTCCCACCCTCCGCTTTCAGCCCCAACCCCCACCCCCTCAACCCTGATTCCCCTGCTGTGGTGCAGTTGCGGTGCATTAAGTCACAGATAAGAAACGTGGGGGAGTGTGTGGGCGTTTTTTTTTTTTTTTTTTTTTTCTATTTCTTTTTCAAAGTTTAATGTTTGTTCACGTGCTTAAAAATCTGGAGGGGAGGCGGAGCGAGTGTGTTACACATGCACACCCTGAAGTCCTACAGGCACACCGACGCGTGCTACGCGCTACGTGCTAATGCAGCATGGTTTCCAGTTGGGAATGCACCCAACCTGCAGGAGCGGATGGATGGTTTTCCCACTGGGAACGCGGAGGACGAAACGACGGAGACGTTTTTCACCGCACGATCCTTAAAACTGTTTGACGCCGCCGTCAATTAATTGGCTCAGTTCGTCTGCGCCGGTCGTAATTAGTCCCGCAAATCTCTCCGCCTTTGGCTACGGCCACCGGACGCCAAACGTCGGGGGTCCCCGGCGCCGTTGTGAGGAGAAGTCAGAGGAGACGGCTGTTATTATTATTATCGTCGTATTTTTTTTTTTTTCTTTTTTTTCAAGAGGTGGGGTGTGCGCTCACAGAGGAAGCTCCACGCTCCGCGTCTCTCGCCTCCTCCTCTTCCTTACAAACCTCCCCCTCATCGAGGCCGACAATGGACAAGAGCAACATGGCGAAAAGGCAATTAGGAGGGGAAAGGGGAGGAAAAAAAGAAGACGGAGAGAAAGTGCACGGCAGCCCACGCAATCATGTGTGTCAGAGGCCACGCAGCCAAACGCGCCCCGCTTAAATGAGCCTGACATGCTTGGAGAATATTAATTTCCTCGCCTGTGATTTTTTTTTTTTTTTTTTTTCCTTTTCCGCGTGCACATGTATTATTAAACCTCCCTCTCATTGGGGGGGCGGGGCCGAGCTGTGGTAATGACCGTGGCGCCGTGCTGGATTTGGAAGGGGGCGGTGAGCTTGGTGGACGTGGCGGCGGGTGAAGGGGTTGAGATGGAGGTCAGGAACACATGTGCACACGTGTGGCCGTATTAAAAGAGCCTCCCGGGGAGACGGCGCCGCGGGAGGCGGTGGTGGTGGTGGGCGGGGGGGTTGTTTGTGCAAACACCACAGAAGGACAATCACTTGTCGCTCCTCACAACAACACACACGCAGGCACAAAAAGTCTGAAGAAGTCAGAAGTTAGAATTACAGCCTTGGCCGTTCCTGATTGCAGAGCCCATTATCGCAGGTGCGCGCAGTCTCATTACACAGCAGTGCACAGCCAATCACTGCAAAACACTGCGGTGTGGCCGAGGAGCGCAGCTTTAGCCCGCAGGGCGGCGAGATATATAGAGCCGTGACAAAAATAAACAAGTTGCACCAACATAAAAATAAATGGAGCCAACGGTTTGAACATTTAAGATGTGGTACTGCAATTACTGTAATAGCGGCTACTAGTAGCTTAGATACTAATATACATACAGGATAGCTTAGATACTAATATAGATACTATACATATATATATATAAACAAAGCAAACACACACTACAAAACTGCTGCATAGATAAAATGTGGACCCGAAGCTAGCTAAGGGATGCTAATATCGTATAACGTTTACCCAATCATGAAAGACCTACCGAATAAAACCAAACACACATTGCTACTTAGCTAGCCAGGGGTGTGTTGGCTAGATAGCTCGTGGATTCTGATGTTAGCTAGCACACTTAGATAACCCAAACTATTGAAGACCCGACCAAAAGAAAAACGCACACTGTAAATATTGTGCATGGATTTCTGTAATTTCAGTAGATTTTTTTGATCCATCACTGGTCATTTGTACTGTGTGCACGGCCTTTTCACATTAACACACACGCCCGATGCTCTTCTTCAGAAATTTGCTGCAGAAAGTTGTTTACCGTCATGGTTAGAAAAAAAATAAATAAATAAAAAAAAAATGGCAGAGAGTGTTCAAAAGTTGGTGCACGGATGCCACGCAGGTGAGGTTTTTATTTCCCCCCTGGAAGTGGGAGGTTGTTTACACACACGAGCGCAGCTATCGCTGCTAATGTTCACTCTCGGGAGGCCTCGCCGCGCCAACTCGGCGCACACAATTAAAAACCGCGCAACGCGGAGGCGCAAGTTGTAATTGTGGCGCCGTGGCGCCGCGCGCTGCTGCTGCGGCCGCTTCCGAAGCAAATGCATTGTGACTAATAGGGTGCAGCGCGGCGCTAGTGTCGCGCGATCCTTTCAAATTACCACGGCACCGTCCCCGCTCGTGTCGACCGCGCCAGAGGTTGACGGCGGGAATGACACGTACCCGCGCTTTGAATCCTTCAAATCTCCATGTATTAAACATGCAATTCCCCTCCGTGCGGCGCAGTCCCTTGTGATTATCTATCGCGGCTGTCAATCTCCGCCGCTGGAGCTGCGCAGGGAGCGCCCACGCCACGCGCACCGACCCGCTCGCGATAGCGCGTGCAGGCGCGGCTTCGCGCGGCTTGCCGGATGACTAACGAGGACGCTGAGGGACAGCAGCTGATCTTGTGGAGGTGGAGGTGGAGGGGACGACGAGAACGAAAAACATGCTTTTGCATCGTGTGGCGCCTTGAAATATTTGTTGTGCGTAGCTATCCGACTTTAATATACCGGCGGAATAAATTCATCGCTCCAGTGACTACGTTACTCGTCGTTTTCTTACTATCCCTGTTATTAGTGCTAGCACACACACACACACACACGCACACACAGCACAAACGCACACTTACTTTATGTGACTTATCAACCCCCATCAGAGAACAATCTCCCCTGGGGGGTGCCGTCGAGTCCCCGCAGCTTCGTCGCAGTCAATAAAGCGCAGAATGGCTCCCCGGCGCTTGGCGACCACTTTTCACATTTCTAAACACTGTGGGTTTTTTTTTTTTTTTTCACATTTTCCTGTGTAACGAGTAAAGCTCGTCGCCGTTGCCATTACCGATGTGCTCACACACAGGCGTGTAACGGTGATGTGTGGGTTGAGGAGGAGACGCGGGCCGGAACGCGGGATTGCAAACCTCTTCCCACGTTTTCCAGAGACTCGGGAATGGAATTATTTTCACCTTACTTGTGTGTAATTTGGCCCGAGGACTGTAGAGACAATATATAGAACCGTGACAAAAAGAAACAAGTACTCTGCTATAAGAACAAATGAAGCTAATAATTTGAACATCTGGGATGCGGCATTGCAATTACTAGCTACTACCGCTAGCTTAGATACTGACGTTAGCGACTTAGTTATTCCAGACTCAAAGAAACAAGCTTGCGGGCCAGTAACGCGTAAATTGAAAACCAATCATTAACCACATTTACCGGGACTCTGGGATTGAGCTAACACGTGTTTTCAAATTACTGGTGTGTGTGAAGACCACAAGCATTTTCCTATATGGTTTTAATTAGCCTGGAGCTATGGGATGGACTCTGGGCAGCCTTGCAGAAGTCGAGTTCAGCAGCTTCAGACTTCAAGTTGACCACGAAGCCTGCTTGGATATGAGACGTGCGTGTTTTCAAAGAGCACACACACACACACACACACACGCACACACACACACGCACACACACACACACACACACACACACACACACACACACACACACACACACACACACACACACACACACACACACACATGCGGCCACGTGTTCACAGGCCAACGTGTCACGGGGGGATACACAGTATCCGACGGATAAAGCAACACTTGCTGAGCCCAAACAAAATCAGCCAGCCGGCTAAATGAGCTGTGACTCAGGGACGGTGCGTAATTTCTCTTGATGCTGTCTCAACGTGTTCTAAAGTCATTTATGTAACGGCGAAAGAGTGATTCACGGCAGAGGCGAGGAGTCCAAATGGAGCAGAAAAGAAAGGAAGGGAGGGAAAAAAAAAACAAAAACGGAGCGTATTGGCTTTATCGAGCGTCCCCGTGAGTGATGCGCCCGACCCCTGCTGACGTGGACGGCGGGGCCGGAAAGCCGAGAGGTCAGCGGTCGAGGTCGGCGCCGCCGTGGCACCGCGCCGACGCACCGACGGGGTGGAAAAGAAAAACTGCTGTTACGTCGTCCGCTTAATTAGCTCCACATCTGCCGCGCGATGTGGGAAACCTGATGCTGATATCCATCACAACAACATCTCAGATCAGTTTAAGGGCTGTTGCCACATACTGTGGCCCCGGGTGAAAGAGTTTGCAACTTATTGTTAGTAGTCGCAATTGTAGTGTTGTTTTATTGCATTTATTATACTACAATTTTAACTACAATGAATTTGTATTTCAATATATCATTTACTATTTGGAATCAAGCTAAAGCTGTGAAAACTGTAGAACGTCCTCCAAACGTCAGGGACATTTTGGTTGTTTTTGTGTTTTAGTTGCTCAACATCAATCTATGAAAACATGGTCGCTTCTTATTTTCTTTTTCTTTTTTTTTTTTCAAATTGATGGCTTGGAAACATCACTCGAGTTTTAATCTGCGATTGAACCGGCTGTTCAGAATTTGCCTTTAATCAGCCTAAAAACATGTTCCCAGTCAGGGGGGAAAAAAACAAAAAAACAAACAGATATCCAAACTGCTGTTCCGCGGCTTAGTGCCAAATAAAAGCAATTGGCGGAAAGCATACACAAATAAATAAAGAAAGAAAGAAAACGGTGCAGCAAACAGGAGGCGGGAGATGGTGAAATAATTAGCTCACCGGTCGGAAAGTTGGAAAGCGATGGAAAAGTTATTTGCTATGACGGCAGGAGACACCGTCGCCAGGATTTAGGGGCAAAGCCAAAGCATCGACAGTCACAATCAATACATGCAATTTATTTCTGTCACCGAACAAGAGAGAAAATGGCAAAGAGCTACATAAAGCTATCATGGAGGAGGGGAGGAGGGGAGGAGGGGCGTTCACAGCGCTGACCAGAGCATAAATTGGAAAATGATCAAAGCATCGCAGCTTTAATGGGGAGACGAACACTTAAACTTTGCTTTGCTTTCAGATCTATAACTCTGCCACCTCTCTGGCGCCACAATGCATAAAACTCATGAAATAAAAAGACGTGAGGACGATGATTGGGGTCACTTTTTGATTTCCAACACGGTATAATATTAGTCAGGCGGCATGTTTTGCCACGACCGGTCCTGACACGCTTGCGTGACCTGCAGCGCATTAAAGCCAGGCCGCGACACCCGGCCCTGCTTTTGATTGATTATTTTTCACTCCTATTTACAGGCGGAGCCTTGTTGCTAATGGTTGCCATCGCCCTCCATGCGTTTGGATCCTGTGACTGCGATAATTGACTTAATCTAAAAAAGAAAAAAGAAAAAAAAAGAAACAACAAGATGATGAACAGCGTGCATCACGTTGCGAACCACAGGAGGCTAATAATAAACACAGGTGATGAAGAGGTGGCTGCAGGGGAGCCTCGGGAGGCAGTGATCACTGCGAGTCACAGCAAAATAAGGCACTCCTTTGCCAAACAAGGTGCGCGTGTACTAAGTAATTATTGTGTATCGTCAAACCTGGTGGCCATAAAAGGCTGCAAATGATGGGTTTTTATATCAGGGAAGAATAAATGCAGTCAAAGGTTGCCCAGTTTGCAATTGTATTTTAACCGTAACTGTTAAATGCAACTGAGTTCAGTCGGGGAGACCTCGCACTCTGACACCATGTAGTCATTATGCGTGTCTTCAAGATCATAGAGGAAAAAAATGTTTTCCCAGGGGAAAAAAAAATCTTCCCTCCTCTTTATTTGTACTTCTCTTGCGCCCTTTGCCGTCTCTCTCTTCCCACTACAGGTGAGCTGGGCTAATTTTCACACGCTTGTTACAGCTTCACTTTTGCCCTCACACAAGCCTCCTTCCTCGCTCTTCGTTTGAAAGCGGCACTACCTTTCCGATCCCCTCCCCTCCTGCCCTCTCCTACTTCAAAACCCTCTCTCATGCCGACCTTTTCAAACCGTCCTCTTTCTTCGTCGCCTATCAGTCCAGCTCGAGGCGCTCCACAGACCCAGGAGGAGGAGGAGGAGGGGGGAAAAAGGAATAGGAGGAGGAGGAGGAGGGAGAGAAGCAGATGCTTGTGACAGTGTGGGGGCAGTAATGAGGGTCCCTGCGACGGGGAGACAATCAGTGAGGCCTGAACACACAGACCACTTGCACGCACACATGCACAAAACAGCGAGGGAGTAATGGGGCTGGCAAAGGCCTGCGGGACATCCTCGGTGACAGACACGCACATTCGCCGCACGTTGCGTGGTCCGTAATGAAGAGGGAGCCCACCGTCGTCACTGTCGAAAACTCGGAGAGCAGAGGGAGCAGCGGATGAAAGGCGGCAGGCGTTCTTTAACGTCTGGGGCGGATTTCACAATAAAAAACGTCTCAGGTCAGGGAGTACGGGGAGAGGATCCGCTCGTAGCCTGAGCTGTTCTGTCTCATGCCAGGATGGTACATATGACATCCCAGTGTGTTTCCCCGAGCCCCGGCTATAACAAGCACGCAAAGCCTTTCAAAAACATTACCCCGCCGACGGGAGACACCGTTATTGCGGCAGACATTTCGGGGGAGAGGGGAGGCTTTCGATTGGCCGAGGCGAGGGTGCAGAGCGAGGGGAAACAAACGGTAGTCTCGTAGTGGGGAGGGGATGGTGGTGGAGGAGGGCGTTGGGGGTGGAGGGCATTGGGGGGGGTTGTGTGACGTGTTCTCACAAAGACATTTCAAGAAGTGGGGCAGGAGGAGAAGGAGGAGGAGGAGGGGTTGGAGTGTGTTGAAGGGAACAAGGTTTGAAAATAGCCCGGGATCATACAGACCCAGCACGGCTGCTAACGTGCGGCTCCGCGGAGATCAACACGGGCGAGACGATGGGGCGACATGGCAAACATCAGCAGGGAGGCAGCCGTGTAAACACCTGGCGAGGCAAGGAAGTACAGGAAGTCCTGGAGTCCAAGTGGCACGGAGAATGGTGTCGGGCGAAGAGGAGCGATGGGGATTGATCGTGTCAGCGCAGGAAGAGGGGAAAGTCCTTGTCCGTCTCCCTCTCCAGCAGCCACAGGTCGATGGTTGATTTGATTAAGGTGGCTGTCAAGCACAGCGAAGACCAGCAGCACGATGGGCTCTTACGATGTCTGCGACCGCAGAGTCTCGACAACGGCCGATAAAAATGGAGTCGCTTGTCCAACACGGTATATCACAGAAATATGACAGCAATTTGTTCCCCGGGACACTGGGGGAAGGAAGTGTGTGTCTTCAGTGGATTTGACCTTGCAAAACAATTCAAGTGAGCCTTGGGTGGCAGAGAATCCAGCAAAGTCAGTCCAAGGCATTTCACAGATTTGGTGAAACTGGCAACCGGTGGTACGACAGGCCGACCGCAACTCGCATTTGCGAGCTTCTCGAATCCCACGTTTCATTACGACGTCGCCAAATCTCCAACACCGGCTACGTCTGCTCGCCGCACAGCAAACACAAGCGTGGGTATTTTTATCCGAGCGTCATCTCTTGGATTGGTAGCGGGCGGCCGCAGACTGACAGACAGCAGTCGCTTGGCCTTTACCTTTGCACTTGCAGAGATGCATTTTGACCCGGTGTTTATCCTGGTCTCTCCCTGCTGGACGACCAACCGACAGTGACACATGCACAGACTCACAGCTACTGCAACCGCTGCGCCCACCCACCACCACCACCACCACCACCAATGGCACGCTGGGCGCAAGGGACGGCCATTTGAAACGGTGGGTCCGCCAGCGAACCAGCCCTCCGTTGTAATTGGGTCCCTTGTCACCCAGAAAATTCATGTCAGCACTGCTCACATGGGATGCTAAATCTAAATGGCATCAGTGTCCCACTTTTGGCGTGAGTGAGCAAGCGTGTGTGTGTGTGTGTGGGAGTGTGTGTGAGTGTGTATGTGTGGGAAAATGAGGGGGAAAGCAAGGCAAAAAAAAAAAAAAGGGTGAGGTAAGGTTTCAGCAGCAAAGTGCGATGCTGCTTGTAAATTATGGACGGGCCTGTCACAGATCCACCCGGCGACAAAGCTGCACTCCGGCTGTGAACATGACAACCGAACACACAGTCTGGCTCCTTGTATTACAGCTGTGTCACAAACCAAACCTGAGTTTTGTTGTTGTTTAGTTTTTTTTCCAATCCAACAGTGAAAAAACTACCATTCCTATGATGCAACTGCACTGACACAAACCTTTGTTATGCATTTTGTAGAAGGGGGCCGCGCTCATCTTAAAGAGCGACTCGGTCCGATTAGTTAGCTGCCCGTATCCTGCAAACCGTGCCAAGAACCAACGAGCTACAGATGGATGAAGCGTCTTGATTGACTGACCCCCCCCCCCCCCAAACCACTCCGACCCCGAGCGGGGGGGGGGGGGGGGGGGGGGGGACTTGACCTTTTTTGAAACTGACAGGTTTAAAAAGTGGATTATATTTATCTCTGCCACACAACTGCTCGGCAACAGCGGGCCAGAGGAATGACCTCCGCCGCGTGCCGTTATCATCCTGACTGGAGGGAAAGAGCCGTGCCTGGCCCGAAGAGGGTGAGAAAGAAAGAGCGCCGCCAGGGGCAGAATGACAATTAACAGCACGGTCAGAAACATGAGAGTCTTGAACAATCTATGGATCAATTAAGGGGAATAAATAACAACCAACAAAACAAACAAATTATTAGAATTATTTTTCTTACAGACTGAAACTCCTGCCAGAGAAGCTTGGTGAGAAGTCGCCTTAGAAGCGAAGAAACTTTTTGAACAGTTTGTAATCACCCATTTATCACCGTCATCTTCAGAAGCAGCCGTCTGTCTTCCCAACATAGTCGAGTACTCAGTGACCGGCTGCGTATGTTCTGGGTCTAGATGATCTCGATTTACAAGATTGACTGTGCTCTGTCTAAATAGAGGAAGAGGCCTAGCGATAGCCCGAACCCTAAAGATCAATAAACCTCCGCCCTCCGAGAATAACGACATCGTTCAAAGCCCAGAGTTACTGTTAAACAACTAAGGCCTATGTTGGGGATAATGCTGCACCTGTGAGTAAAAGGGATTTCGGTATTCGTACGTACCAATGTATCCCATGCCGTATCACATTGCCTTCAAAAAGAGTCACTTTTGTGGAGAAACTTGCAAAGAATGATGGACTTTTCAACGCATCTTCAAAGGTTGACGTCCACTTTGCACATTGCAGACGGATAACCAGAAGTTTTTCCAAGTCGCGTCTGCACCAAGTTCAAAGACCAACCCCATCTGTTAGCCGCAATCGCTTACAGGGAAAGACACCTTGTCGGTCTCCTGACAAAGTGGTGGTACGAGTAAATGTCTTGCTATAGAGGCAGGTAAAGACATCTGTGGGGAGCGGCTTCCGCTCGGAGGAGCCAGATCTAGCCGTGAAAGTCTGCGAGGACCATCTGGGGAGTTTTCTTTTTTTTCTTTTCTTTTTTTTTTTTTTTTTTGGAGGGGGGGGGCTAAACGATGAACTGGGAAATTGCCGACACAATGACGGAAGGCGTCTTATACTGTGGCTGAGAGTCTGAGAAAAGGGGATAACAAGGAGGGTGTGAGGCAGAAGACGGGACTGACGGCGTCGGAGTTGAGAGGTTGTCAGCGAACGTCGAGTCCCGAGAACTGAGAGTCCGGTCCAAGCGGTCGAAGCAGTGTTCGGCTTTTCTACATCAATGCCGCAACATTGCGTCAAGCGCCGGCCGTGTTTGAACCGGTAGGGGTGAACCGCCTCATTAGCAGATGAACGCAGCCGTGCCAGTATTCAGCTGTCAGCAAAAGTAGTTCATTGGGCAAAAAGGCTCGTTCCAGTTTCCAACCTTTTCCCGACAACTCGGTCCCGCCCCTGCGATTTGTACCTTTAAATTACGTAGTAGTGTCTCCAGATTGTTCCAGCGATCAAATGTTACGGCGTAGCATTATGGCTTGGTAGACCTTCAAAATAAAACTGTCAAGGGGTACACTTCAATAGAGGGCTTTAGAATACTACTACTGCAAGAAATTAAAACTACTGTGAATTGTTTTTCTTCAGAAATTATGACAATCGTTGTATTTTCTTGTGCGCTTTGGAAAGGCTTTATATTCAAGCAAGAAATCTGGATGTGCTTCATTATTTCGTCTCCAAAAAAGAACCAACATAACCATAGAGCGCACCTGCTAACTAGAACTTTTGAGCAGTTGTCGATTTATTCTTTTATCCAACTTTAAACAAATGAATCATATGCGGGGGAGAAAAAAAATAAGTTTATTCCTGGGTTTTAGATGACATTGAACAGCAGGGGGCGGTGCCCTTACATGGACAGGTGGGCACTAACGCACTTCCAACGCGTCTCGTGTGGGCAGTGAATGCGGTTTGCCTGTTCTTAATGAAAATTAAAATGTCAGAGATAATTGCCTTAAAATGCTTTTCGCCTGGAGAAAACCATCAGTTTCGCCCGGTGGTGGTGGGACGGCTCAGCCTGCCCTTCAGTCACAACATGGGGTCTCCTGCCAAGAGCCTTACTATGGATTAAATTGATAGCTGTGGGCTATTACATAGCATTCCCCCACCCACACACTTTTAGCCTTGAAACTTTCCGAAACTGGCCTTGCGAGTGGTTACTGAAGGCGACGAATTGCGTGGATGCCCTGTGGTTCAACCTTCAACTTCCTAAAAAAAAAATATATAAAAAAAAATTCTTGGAACAAGTATTGGTTTAAAGGTCTGCTCCTGCATAAGTGTCTCCTCCCAGACATCACAAACAGAACTTTGCCAGTTGAATAGCTAATTAGAGCCCGGCACCGGTGCGAAAGCAGCCATACACCGCAACAGATGAACTGCTAATTTGGGACGAGCAGGAGGTGAGGTGATAAGGGGTAGACTGCGTCTCTTCTCACAACTTCCTTGGAAGCGGCGCTCAGGGGGAGAGAGCTTTATTCCTCGTCGTCTCCTTTGAGTGGTTAAAGCTCCCCTCCGTTGCTGATTAACCACCAGCTTCACCGCTGAGACGAAAGCAACAGCGAGAGGCAGCTACAGTAGAGACCAAAGTAGCGCCCCGCGTCGCTTACATCTGCTAGCGCAGTGCATGTCTCCTTCCTTTTCACCATGGGCTACTTCCCAAAATCTACTTACTTACCATGTGTCAACAGATGGTAAAGACGGCACTGACGGCACTCTGTCACACACGGACCAAACGCTAATGCGTGAGGAAAGCGTGCCGCCACAGCTAGGAGCACTTCAACTAGCAAGTGGATGCTATTAGTGGCTAGCAAGCCAAGGCCAGAGCGCCACTTCTGCAGCGTTTGTCAAGAAGGTCCATCATTACGCACTTATTCTTTGGACCATACACTGCCTCTTCATATACATTATGCTACTTTTTAGCGATTCTGGGTGCAGGAGGAGCTCTATGCTCTCTCGGGATTACATACATTTACTCTTTAATCACGTCCGTTTTGTAATGTAAAAAAAATGAAGTAAGGTAAGTAGTCATTATGATAGAAGGTCTGTGCGTTGTGTTGTCTCGCATTTCTTTCCTTTCAATATTAGCCTAATAATGCAGATGTGTGCTCATTTATAACGTGAAGGCCAAAACGGTTAATAAGACGGGTCTGCTCTTGCCGAGACGTCCAAGTGGATGAAAGGCAAAGAACACAACAGCAAGGAGGGTTGAGAGAAAACTGAAAAGGAGACATGTGAGTAAAAAGAAAGTGTGAGAGGGAACACGTGTCTGAGGCATTCAGAGCAAGACGTGTGCTTTTCTAGCCCTGAAGTGCGGGCAACTCGTCGCGGCTATTGATCGGGTGATTTGTATGTGCTGCCTTCGCCGCTGAAAACGTGTCTGGGAATATGAGTTGATGGATGTGTCTGTGGCTCTCTGGCTGTGAGGCACGGGCTGGGTGCTGGGAGAGCTCTGACAGCCTCAAGGTTACCCGCCTGGCAGCAAAACAGATGGATGCCCCTCATCATAACTGTCTGTAACAGGCTCAACTCAATCACAGGCCCCCATCGCCACCACCGCTCCCACTCTCTTGTTTTGGCACCGGAGTACCAGGAAATCAGTTAATAAGTGGGAAATGATTATTTCATCAGTCGCTTCTCCTGAGTCAAATTATGAACTTCATTTGCATTGAAGACCGATCAGTTGTGTTTTAAGAAAAAAATAAATAACAAGACACAGAACTGCTGATGAAAAACTTGATTTGGCTGGAGCTGTTCTCGTGTTGTAAGTTAGAGTATTGCTACTGTGGTGTCATATTTCGTTAACGAATATGTACAACTTCATTACTTTAAAATCTGTACAGCTAGCATAGTAGCAATGTTACCAGTTGCCTACTTACCAGTTTTCTGTCCTATTAGCTTCTGTTTAATGTTTGTTTCGTGGAGACAAAAGTTTATTTAGATGTTGAATTTGCCAACCATGCTCATGATTTAGCCTCAAGGCACATACACACTTTAAGTAGAGTAACTTTTGGTCCAGGACAACTTTGTTTATTAGAGCAAATTTGGAAGTCTTTGAACTGCCCTCACATTAATCCAACAAGTGGAAACAACAAAGGCAATGTAAAAAGGCTTTAAGCTAACGTCGTGGCAGTACACAAGGGGAGCCAAAAACCTTTTTTTTTTTAAAAATGCATTTTAAGCATTTTTTGTTTTGCTTTTCTTCAAGAAGGAAACTCACCGAGCACATTCGCTGGACCTCGAGGCAACCTGTAATGAGCATCGGTTCAGGCCTCTGCCTCCGTTAGTTTCCAAGTTAATTCCGCGGGGTGTATTTAATGAGGAGAGGAATCCAAAACAATTAGCTTAAACAGGCTAAGACCCGGCAGAGCTGAAGGAGCAGCCGCTGGTTGATACTCCGCGGGTTGGCCGTCACAAGTAGCGCCGCGCGCATGCCATTAGTGAATAGGTCTCAGGATCATATTGAACCTCAAAGGAAGCATCCGGCTTTAAATTAAACGGGCGAAGAGGCACGGCGGTGATTTAGCGCACACATGGCAACAACACAAAGAAAACACGCATTTTCCTCGACGCCCACATCCAGTTTAGCGACACCCCGTGAGGACAAGCGCCGCCGACTCCTCTCGATCTCATCCCTCGCTTTACATTGACACCCCCCACCCTCACCCCCACACCCCCCGGGGGGCGCCGAGGCTTCGCAGAAGCCGCATGCATCCAATTATGCCGCGGCTCTGAGCAGCGTTGGTGACACATCGATTGACACAGGCGTCATCCAGCCTTCTTATCGCGGTGACACGATGCAACGCCGGGCAAACATCATTAGCCAGATCAGCCAATAAGCTGGCCAGCTCAGTGCCCCCGCCAACCCTTAAAAGGGGAGTGTTGGAGCGGGGTGTGGGGGGGGGGGGTCTAACAGCTCTGACACAGACGGTAACAAGACGCGGAAGTGGCGCCGTAAAACCTCGGAGGGATGACGCGGAGAGCGTAAACCTTTATGTTCGCGCGGCCCTCCGACAGCCGCGCCTCATGACAGGGGCAGTAAAGCCTTCATCACAGCCGGGCGAGGCCACGGGGAGCTGTCAGCTCTCTAAGTGGCCATTGAAAGCCGCCCAACGACGCGATGCTTCAACCAAATGAGCTGAGGCCCAGTCTGAACAAACTGAAGCCTGAATTCTTACAACACCAGGAAGAAAAAAGAAAAGAAAAACAAATCAGATGGTTCTATAAAGTGTGCTTCCGGAACAGGTCCGGCCCCGAGGACGCAACCATTCCCCGGTGGAAAACCAGTGTCCCACTTCTGTTTCCACCTGCGTTATTTATAGGCGGCTCATATTTCAAGACTCCATTCACTAGGCCACTTTGGGCAAAAGTTGATTTCATTTAAAGCTAGAACACACTTTCATGAAAATCAAATTGCTTTAGTTGTCAACAAGGGATCAAGGTAATTCAAGAGTGTAACTGCTCCACCTCTGCACCTACTGGTAAATGGGATTGATGTTTTTTTTTTTTTTTACTGTCGTGCCGAACCATTTGGTTCTCTTTCATTCACACTGCAAAAAACAACAAAGAAAATCAGC
This sequence comes from Nelusetta ayraudi, assembly GCF_046127955.1. Classification (NCBI taxonomy): domain Eukaryota; kingdom Metazoa; phylum Chordata; class Actinopteri; order Tetraodontiformes; family Monacanthidae; genus Nelusetta; species Nelusetta ayraudi. The sequence goes on along the minus strand of NW_027466150.1, from coordinate 1,230,825 downwards.
TCTGCATTATTTTGCAATTGCAACTGTGAACCCCTTGTGATGTCGCAAAGGGTGCCTAAACCATACCAAACCATACTCCCCCCCCCCCCCCCCCAAGCTCCCCAGCCAGGTGTTGGCTCCGCCCTCTGACAGCGCCGAACACCGGCGAGCTGTCAACTCATTTATTTTGAAACCCTTTTCATACCGAGTCGATGCATTGCGCGAAAAAGACGATTTGCATGATGCTCCGCTGAGGTGTGCGCTTGGAGCGACGCAAAAAAATAAAAAAAGAAGAGAAAACAGCACGATTTGAGACCTTTCAACTTTCCCCCGCTGTCGTCATGGATACCGCTAGCGACAGAATAAAAACAACAACAAAAAAAGGAGAAAAAAAACCAAAACGCTGCCGCAATCACCGCCGCTGTCCTCGTCTGCAGTGGCAGCCACCTGCTGCTGATCCCTTTTTACAAAGGTGCCACTCAAACCAGCACCATTACCAGCTGCTGCTGCTGCTGCTGCTGCTGCTGCTGCTGCTGCTGCTGCTGCGTCGGGCCTCTGTTTTGGTTCCACACTGAGCTCCAAGTTTAAAAGACGGGACAATTTAGCGCTCCGTGCGCCGCTTCTTCATCTCCATTGTGCTCTTGCACAACAGAGCCAGGACGGGGATTTCATCTCAGACGGCGGAGAAAAAAAGAAACGCCGCCGCTGCAGTTTGGCCTTTCTCTCTCTCTCTCTCTCTCTCTCTCTCTCTCTCTCTCTCTCTCTCTCTCTCTCTCTCTCTCTCTCTCTCTCTCTCTCTCTCTCTCTCTCTCTCAGTGGAGGGGAAGAGCCAAGGAATCTATCGTTGAGTCCATCATCGCAATTACTGATGATGATGGGCGTCGAAGTGAGAGACGGCTCTCGGTGCGCTCGGTTTGTTTACCCTGTTCCCCACTGCTGGCGGGGGGAAAAAAATATGGCGACCTTTGCAGAGATAATTCCATTATGTAAGTTGAGTAATTGCTCTGGATGTGGAAGAGGAGTGCCCGCCGCTCCCTCCCTACATCCCGGTAGGTAGGGTGTGTGTGTGTGTGTGTGTGTGTGTGTGTGTGTATATGTGTGTGTCCAGCCTCCCGTGTCTGCTGGACTTTAAACTGAGAGAGAAACTCTGCGGTTCTCTCGCAGGAAAGACGGAGGAGAGGGGAGGACGGGAAATAGTGGAGAGGAGAGAGGAAACGGAAGGAGAAGCAGGAGGGAGGAAGGAAGGAAGAGAGGAGGAGAAGTGAAAGGGAGCAGGGCAGGGCAGAGGAGGAGGATGGAGATGAGCAGAGAAAGAAAAAGCACTGAGCTAGAACCAAGAGGGATGAAAATGCTTTGAAAAGACCCCTTTTCTCCTTCTTCTTCTTTTTTTTTTGACATTTCTCCTTAAAACCTCGGCACAACTTCTGCTTTGTCCAAAGGCGCCTCTGAGTCTCAGAGCGGCCCCATCGGTCCAAACAGGTCGTCGACGGGCTGCGCCAGGATAAAAAAGGCGACAGTCCTGATTATTTGCTGAGGGATTTTTCTTTCTCTACCTCTCTCTTCTTCCCTTCTTTGTTCTCTCCCTTCCTTCAGGGACTCCTGTCGGCCACGGCGGCAGCAGAAGGAGCGAGGAGAGGGAGGAGGGGCGGGGGGGTGAAGAGGGCACGGAGGGGCAAGAAGAAGGGAAAAAAAAAAACCCACGCTAACAATTGGTGCGTTTTCCGCTGGCGGGAACGTCTTGAGTTCCTCGGTTTGGACAATGGGGCCGGAGAAGCGGGCGAAGAGTCGGAGTAGGCAGACAATTACTGATATCTGCCTCCGGCTATTAGAGGAGCCTCCAGGAAGCTAACCTTAACCCAGGGAGAGGCCCCGCTCCCACACTGTTAATTAAAAAGTCTCCCAGCGCCGCGCTGAAGAGGAGGCTCGCGCACGCGGGCGGCAGGCTAAAGATGCCGTGCGACTATTTCTCCCCCACCCAGACTCTGTCGAGTGTGTGTGAGTGTGTGTGTGTGTGTGTGTGTGTGTGTGTGTGTGTGTGCGCGCGTGTGTAAATGCTTATTAGTGCGTTTGCGCATGGGATCGCGCAATATTTCTATCCCTGATCCAAAACTATCAGAAACTGGGCGTGCTGGGGGGCGGGGAGAGGAAGGGAGGGGAGGGGGAGGGGGAGATAAGAGAGAAAGAAACACGCGGCAAAGCACTAGAATAAAAATAAGAGGAAAGCTGATTTCATGCTCAGGCGGGGGATTTTGTGTGTGTGTGTGTGGGGGGGGGGGGTTGCGTCTCATTTGTTTTTTCTCTCGCTTACATGGATCTACTGCCACCTAGCGGTGGCCGAGCGCCTGGGACGGCTTTCAGTAAAACCATGATGTCATCATCGGCGGCGGCGCAGAGATTCAGGTGTGCGTGTAAAGTGAGTCCCCGTGGATTCTTTCCTTTTTTTTTTTGTTGCTATTAATATTTGAAAATTTTTCAATTAAACTGCACCCGCTCGTTTAAAGAGACCAAAGGAAAAATAATATTAACAAAAAAAAAAAAAATAATAAAAAAAGTCAGGTATAAAACTCTCATTTCAGGGCGGGTGCCGCTCGGCCAAAAGATACCATTATACGCTCGGCTGGTCGGCTCAATAGCGGCGGCCACCTAAAGCACCAGAATCGGCATCGGGGGGGGGGAGCTCTGGCACTCCCAGCTGAAGAAATACTGTCGGTCTTTGCCGATAGGGAAATCGGTGATGGCTCCCCGCCAACTGCCCCGAAAAGCGTTGGTTGGGGGTGAATTAATGAGGGCTTCTTATCACTCATTAACTCATGACCTCGTCGGAGTGAGAGCCTCGTGGATGCTTTTGGTGTTTTGTTTTCTGGGGTTTTATGGCTTTGTTTTTTGTTTTTTGTCCTGCCGAGGTAAAAGGTGACAGAGACAGATAGACGAAAAAACAGAAAAATAGAGCAAACATCAGAAAAAGGTCTGGGTGATTTTTGGGGGGTGGGGGGTGGCAGCACTCTGCAGCCTTCACCACCTCATTAGTGCGGCCCAGCGGCAGTGCGGCCCCCGCTATTAACCGCAGAATGAAAGACCGCCAACCGTTATTACTGCGGGGAAGTCCCCCCGTCGTCATGGGGATAAGAGAGCCAGGTGCACGCACACATTCACGCACAAACACACACACACACACACACTCAAGCTTGTGTGCTGGCAATTTGAAGGGTGATTATGACAGAAGCGACTGAGGTTTTTCTGTGTTGCACAAGTGGATGTTTAGTCGTTGATTTGCTTGTTTTTTCTTCACTCTCTCCGGCTCGTCGACGCTCAGCACGGCCGACGGCCTGCACTGCAGAGTTTGAGTGAAAGGATGGGAAGCAAAACAAAAAGACCCGCGCAACTGCCGGCATCCTCTGAGCGTTTTCGCTGAAAGATCACACGGCGCTTCCGGCGCCGCGTCGCAGCGGCGCTTCCAGCAAAGAGCTTTAATGAGAACAGGAGCGAAACGGCCTCAGAGAGGCTTCCACCGACCGCACACGTCAGCTGCATGTGACGAGATGGCGGCTATACCGTAGAGTAGTGTTTGTTTGTTTTTTAAACTTAGTTTGCAATGCAAGCCTGATAACACAACCAGACTTCACATGAAATAGAAAAAAAGCCAGTTAGCTACGTTTCACCATTGCTAACTTGGCAGCCCGTGAAACGCCAAAGTCACCCTTTGCGCCGTCGCTATCGGCCTGTTGCTATCAGCCCGTTAGCGTCGCCGCCTCCACTTGGCGCCCGGTGCCTGCACAAGCAGCACTGAACTTTGGGGAAATCCTCTCGTGGCTGCGGTTCAAGTGCGAGCCTGAGCCCGAGCCAGCCAACCAATCATCCGCTGGCGGGTTGATAGCGGGGATAATCCAGCCCTTGCCGCCCTTTGTGCACGACGGGCTGCAACCATATAGTGTACGCCAAGTCGTAAGCAAAACAATCTTGCACGGTTGAAGGGATGCGGCTAATCCCGTGCAGCCGCCGATAAAAGATGCTCACGCGGCTTTCATCCGTTTCAGTTGGGAAAATAAAAATAATGCAGCCACAGAGCAGGCTGGTAAATTAGCGGAATTCCCTTAAAAAAAAGACACCGAATCCATTTCTTCCCATCCTCTGAGGAGGAAACCAGCAGAGCGCCACCCGCGGCAAGGACACAATTAGAAATCGCAGCGGTACTCACGGTCGTTGCAGAAGGTCCCCGTGTAGGACGTCATGGAGCAGTCGCAGGTGAAGTTCTCCCACTGCTGGATGCACACGCCCATGTTGGCGCACGAGTCCTCCTGGCAGGTGGTGCTCGGGCCTGGGAAAAAGGCAGGAAAGGGGAGAGGGAGAGAGAGGTACCACAGGAGGAAACAAAAAAAAAAGAAAAGAAAGAATGAAAGCAGTCAAGCACGTCACGTCGACAACGCGAAGGCAACATGCAGAGAAAATCCACAGAGGAAGAAGAGGAGCAAAACAGTGGCACCACAGGAAGCCCGACGCCGACTGGGAGGTCTTAGAAGGCCCAACGTGTAACATTCGAGGGGATCTACTGGCATGAAATAGGATTAAGGAAAAAGGCTTTTTTTAAGTTACTAAAATAAACAGTATTTCAATTCGCTAATAAGAAGGAACAGCGGTGGCGGCGATACCAGGATGTTTCTACAGTACTTCAGAACATGGTTCTGCTCAGGGTTTGTCATTTTTTTTACCCTGACATCACAACTTGGAAATAAAAAAATGCAATACACTTTCCTACCATTAGGCAGTGTTAAATCTTACACGCTGGGCCTTTAAGGAAAATAGGAATTATTTTATCGTGGCCAGAGAGAGAGTGTGAAACTTGACTACACGTCTGTTTGCTTTGCGCGTGCCGTGCTGTGATGACACTGTTAACATCCCATAACTTCCTCTTTCGGAGGGTCGTGTGTGCCGGTGGACATGCATGCAAAGTTTAACCCCCCCCTCCCAACACACACACACACACACACAGACCCGCCCAAACATTCCAACAAGTTACTAAAGGAACAAGTTTTATCGGAGTAAAACTTTGAGCGCTGCATTCCCTCTGTGAACAAACTGGGACAAGACACATGACCTTTAGGACCAATAACGAACAAACCCCATCCAAAAAAAAAAAAGACATAAAAAAAAAAACGGCATCGACGCAAATCCTGGCAATGGTTTTGTTGTTTGTTTGTTTTTCTCTCCTCCCGTACTGCCAGAACACTCAGACACACACGAGGCAGATCCAAGAAGAAGAAGAACAAGAAGAAGAAGAAGAAGAAGAAAAAGAAGAAGAAAAAGAAGAAGAAGAAGACAAAGGAAACACAGAAGAGCACTTGAGAACATGTAGTGCATACGCTCGTCTATGCACTCCAGTCAGCAGACGGGAGCTGAGGAGGGTATTCAAAGTCAAACTGGATGTGTGTTTGCGCTTCCTCTGCACCACACATGGCTCTTTTTTTTTTTTGTATACCTTTGAATACTTTACTACCGAGAGGGAATGCAGATAAGGGCGGGCGCACAGCATAGATAACGACATAAACAACCCCCCCCCCAACCCAACCCAACCCCCACCCCGCCCCCTCCGTCGCAGTCTAGACAGACACGTAGGGAGGGAGGAGATAGGAGACAACCTAGGACAGAAATAAAAGCCCCTCCCCGACAGGAGACACCGGCGAAAGGAAACCAAACAGAAGAAAATGGTCCCCCGCCCCCAAAAAAATAAAATAAAAAAAATTCAAAAGACAAAAGAAATGTCAGACAAATGCGTGTAAAAACGGTGTAAAAGAGAAGAGAAAGTGTGTCTGGTGCAGAACAGAGAGAAAGAAATTGAAAAAAACCCTGCGGGTGGACACGGGGTGGGGAGGAGAGGACAGAGCAGGTTCGCCAGCTGAAAGTGCCTTTACTGTGTAATGTACAGTAACGGTGGTCAACCAGGCCGGGTCCTTATTTTGTTCTAAACGAGGGCCTCATTGTCATGTGTCGACGCGAGCCCACATGTCGGCATGCGCACGTGGGAGGGGTGGGTAGGGTCGGGGGGACAGGGGGGCGGGGGGGGTAGCTGCAGCCGCAGGCGGGCTCCACACTCCCTGGGGAAAAAAAAAAAAAAAAAAAAAACCCCGTCCGTGTCAGAGAAAGCACAAAACGCATGACAGGGTTCCGCTTGCCTACTTACAGACAGGAGAGAGAGGTTCTGAGAGCTGGTTTTGTGTCGCAACCAGGAAGTGTTTTTTTTTATGCAGCAGCCATGCAAAATTTGGCTTCCTCCGCTTTAATGGGCCCATACGGTCATTTTCACATCTTTATTGCACATGGGGTGAGACAAGTAGTCCATTGGAAAGCGTCAAGAATCAAGTGACCTTTGCATGAGAAGGGACCTTTCAGGTGACTTAGACATACAATTAGTCTGACTTATATGGGAGTTTAGACATTTAAACGCTAAAGGTCCACCACTGAACCCTCTGTTTACAGCATCCTGCTAAAAAGAAATTACTGGGTTTTAGGTGGGATGCTCACTCAGAGGCAGTTTTTTTTTTTTTTAATTTATCAGTAATTTAACTTAATCTTGCATAACATGGCACCTTTAGTGCATCTTAATGCTTCATTTGAAATGGAATTCCTGCAAACGATCATCAGCCAGAGCTTGAAAAACGGTTTTAAATTAGAGTGTTGCCTCCGGAATCTTTTTTATTTATTATTATTTTTTTTTTTAAATAAAATTAGTTATGAGAGTGAATTTTGCACAATATGGGACCTTTAAAGGCTTCTGAATCGAGTACCTCGGTTGCTGCACTTTAGTCACAAATGGTTTCTTAAGTTTGCATAATCACCAGCGTGTCTGCCTTGTGCTCCCCCTCTCCCTCCGTCTCTCTCTCTTTTTCTTTTTTTTTTTCCCAGGGAGCCGGTGACCTCTGCTGCACCAAGAAGAGGGGGATGTAATTGCCATGGTGACACCCACAATGCATTGCACACAGCAGACTTTCAGGCGAAGGGGCCTCCGAGGAGGCCGAGTTTGACCGTCTACCTTGCAGGTCGGCTTTGGTGAAACCAACTTTGTTAGCGCAAGAAAGGAAAAAGTTGAAAATAAACATAAAAAAACAAAACAAACAAACAGAACAGAGCAGAGCAGAACAGGAAAGGAAAAAAAACCAAGAGCAGAGGTTAGTGAGGTTCCGGCACCATTAGCGTCTGCACAGCTTACAAAAAGTCTGTCTGGCTCTGGCAGAGTGTCGCATTTTTTTTGAGCAGAGAACATTTTGGAGCTAATGGCCACCGCACAGAATCAGTCTGAACTGTTTATAGGGCTTTTACTGCCCCCTAGAGGCCAATGGCAGATGTTGGCCACTGGAGTCTCAGTTGAAAAAGATGATTTTTCAAACATCTCATATATATAAACACAGTAAAATGATCACTTATAACAGCTGGTATATTGTAAGAAATGATACATAAAGCATAATAAATCAAATAATATGATAAATTTAAAAATAGCTTTGGGCGACTTTAATGCTGTTTAATCAGAACTGTTGTTAAAATAATAGCAGCAAGAGCACAATTGTATTATTCAGAAGAATGAGAATTTGACATTTAAATGCGAAAAAGGCAAAAAAAAATTATTCATAAAATTATTTATAAAATAATACAGTGGAAAAAGTGACTCTAAACATTTTGACATTTCTAATAATCCTTTTAAAACCTCAGCAAGGAAGAAAGAAAAAGTTAATTGGCCTTTACATGTGCCCTATTATTTTTACTTCATCAAATCTTCACATCCCCCTGTTAATGTGAGTAATGCGAAACAAAAACAGGAACTGAGTGGGATGAACACTGGCAGGTAGGAGCTGCTAGAGAAGCCGAAGAACCGACCAACGCGCCTATTGAATCTCACTCCACGGAGCACCACACTGCACGTACCTTCGCAACCACGCTCGATCTGCCCGCTGCGGAAAAGGGCGTCGTTGATGAGGTCCGGCAGCCGGCCGTTGAGGTCGACGGAGGCCAGGCAGCCCTGGAAGCCCTCCCTGGAGACCACCAGCTTGGGGAGGTTCTGGTACATGTTGGGGCCCAGGCCTCCTATGAACAGGTCGCCTGGAGGCAGCGGATGAAAAATGAGCACGTTGAAGAGTTTAATTGGGTGACATTTACCAAGTTAAAAAAAGAAAAAAAAAAGAAAAAAGAATGAACTTCCCATTTCATTATTTATTTCAAATTTTCTGTAAATCTCAGTTTTGTTGGAAGTTTATTTCCTAGGAGGGCATTTAAGAGTTTCTGATCCCGTCAGTTAGTAGCAGTTGTATAAACTTAAAAAAAGCCTTTTATTTATCTTTCTACTTTATATTTCAAGCTCTGCTTGAAAGTAACAACATCAGAGTGGCAGCGCAGCACTTGAACGCCTCACAGATTAACACGTTAAGGATCTGACTGCGGCAAAGTGATAAATAATGTATCATGGGGTTGGAGAGGCGGGGTTCTGACACAGAGGAAGAGTCGCTGCAGTGGCCCTGTTATGTTAATTACGCCTTTGATGATGATGAGTTGCGATAATGGCCCCAACTTTTTTTTTCTTTCCTTTTTACCCTTAAAGGCCTCACATCGAACCTGAGGGAATATCTTAAGATTTGAAGTCTCTCGTTAACAAAAAAGGATGTCACATGTTTCTAACATTGTTTAACACGCATCTCTAAAGGCTTCCTCTGAAGGTCCCATGTTTTACCCATTTCGCTTCTTTCATTTTTCTTGTGATTAATAATTCCTAATAGTCTGTCGTTCTCTCAAAGTGCACATTTAGCCCTGTGTTTGCAGTCTACTGGGAGAAACACTACATTTCAGCCGTCTACTACAACTGGTCTGTTGGCCCTTCCATTTGATTGGGAGAAGAGGAGCCAAAAACCCAAGCCAGATGTTGGCTCCATGCCTTGAGAGGGTTCAATGCCCCTTGTGACATCACGAGAGTGTGATTTGTAGAACTCCATACTATAACATATGATTTTTGAAGAAACTTAAATCTAGACCAAAGCTGTTTTCACGTCTCTGAAAACACTAAAACAGGAGGTGGTACCTTTGAGGTCCAGGTTCTTGGCCCCGTTGACGTTCTGGGTAACCGACTTGGCGTCCACCTTGAGCGTGTGCGTGTTGGAGGCGTCGCGCGTGATGACCACGTTGTGCCACTGGTTGTCGTTGAGCTGGTTGTCTGTGTTCCCCTTCAGCAGGCTGGGCCCGTTGCCCAGGTCAAAGACGTAGTGGATGAACCTGGAGGAGGAAGAGGAGGACGAGAATGAAGACGTTAACTCGCAGCTAAAAAAAAATCGAACTCGAATGGCCGCCGACCGCCGCCGACCCCGCTGACCCCGCTCACCCCTTGACCAGCTCCACGGCGATGAAGTCGTTGCCGTCGCCGCTGTTGAAGATGATAAAGCCGTCCGGCGAGGTGGTCTTGAACTGGAAGAAGAGGTGCATGGTGGTGTAGGCCTGCAGCGTGGCCAGGCCCAGGTAGCTGCCCTTGGTCTTGAAGGTGACCGGGTCGGCGATGATGAAGCGCATGCCGAAGCGGGCATTGAGCTCGCAGAAGTCGATGTCGCCGTTCTTGCACATGTCGATGTACTGCATGCCGTTGAACTTGAGGCTCTGTGGGTGAGAGGGGTCGTGGATATGGGAATTACTTTTAGTTGTTTTTTTTAAATAAGCCTCGTAGTTTGTTTAATTCAGGCTGAGACGGGATTTGCGATATTCCTGCAGAAGTGCCCAATGCTCTGTTAATGTGGCGATTTCCACCTAATACTGACTCTCATACTTTGATGCAGGGAGCATTGTCTTTAAAACGATCTACAGACAGCAGTGATTCTTTCACATGTGAGGTGTTGCCTGCTGAAGACAATCTGATGCCTTTTTTTTTTTTTTTTTTTGCATCGGCCGCAACACATTCGTTAAAGGGGCCAGATCTGGTGTCATTTCACCACTAGATGTCGCAGGTTTTCGTGCTGCATTTGCCCCAAAACAAACCGGCTCCCTGCACGTCCTCAGCAGCACCGAACCTCCACTGAACAAACGAGGATACAGCTGGGAATGAAGAAAGGGGTAGAAGCAGCCTGAGGATGCACTTGTAGGAATCAATTTTCATATCATTAGCACAGAACGGTGCAAGAGGGCGCTGTGGCATCACTTTTTAGTATTGATGTCATTGTGCCAAGAGGAACAGAAACACACGTTATGTCCGAAGTCTATAAAAAGCTGGATATTGCTTATATGACCTTGAACAGAGTCCATGCCACGTGAATGCAAATATACCATATAACACTGATTGGAAAAAAAAAAAAAACACAAAACAAAAAAAAAAAAAAAACACTGAATGCATGTCAATGCACACCTGGAGGTGGCCGATGAAGGAGGAAGGAGCCGAGGAGACGAAGCGCCTCTCGGTCAGGATGCCCGTCTCCACGTTGCTGAACTCCAGGCGGGTGTGGTCGCCGGCCATCTGACCTGCAGCGGAGGAGGGGACAGAGAGGACAGAGGCGGCCAGGGTTGAGGGGTGGGGCGGAAGAGGAGGAGGGATACTGCAACACAATAAAAGAAATTCCCAAAACTGGACAATTTCATTTTGCTGAGCTTCATCAGCGTCAAAAGGAGGTGGAAACTATTAATTCTTATTTTAAAAAATAATAATAAAAAAATGTTTGCGCTAGATATGCAGAGAGCAGCATATTTAGCACTATGTTTAAAGCCTCCAGCTCACAAACAAATTTAAACAAAACGGCTGACAGAAACAAACACAAAAACATTGAAACATTGCTCGCAATTTGTTTTTTTTCCCGTAAAACTTTTTATTTATTTTTTTTCTCCAGGTGTCTTCATGCATTTCAGAGATACTGCAGTGTTTTCAAAAGAGTTATACCTTCAGCTACGTCGTCATCCACAATGAGTTTGAGGTTTTTACCGCGGCGGGACACTCGCACTGAGTGCCACTCATTGTCGTTGACCTTTTGTCCGGCATAAAGAACCTCAGGGCCTTTGCCTGAAGAGGAAGGTTAGTTAGTGAAGGGACGGGGGGAGCACGAGCAAAACAAAGCCAAAGACTTTATCACGTTCTCAAAAAAAAAAGATATTTATATACACACACATTGTTATTTAAGAGGAATGCAGCCGTATTTCCTCAAGCTAAACTGGAAACCCCTAATGATTGCATCCACGCTTTTGTTTGTTTGTTTCACATTAGAGGGACTCAAGGCGAAATACATCGGCAGCCGGTAAAGTGACTGCAAATCTGGAGTGACGCGTCCCTGCGTGTGGTCTTCGACATCCTGGATCTACTTTGACTCGAGTCCCACCGAGACGGGAAAAGGGTGCAGTGCATTCTCTCAACCGCTCACTAGAGGGCGGCACAGCATCTCTGATTCGCAGACGGAGCTTGTCAGTAATCTGCTGAGTAATAATGGACGGAAGCCTTAAAATCAAACGACCGTCTACAGCTCGGTGGGAGTTTGCAGAATATATATTATTTGACTGTTATAAAACAGGTTATGTCACAGTCATGGTCATATTTCAGTTTTCTGTGGCATTTAAGGCCTTTCATATCTTTTTTTGTTTTTTGAATGATGTAACGAAGAGAAAAAAAAATGTACAAGGAAAATTTCTGTATACGAAGAATATTAGTGACAGAGACCTACTGTCAAGGGAGGGTGTTTTTTTTTGTTGCTATTATTTTACGGCCCTTTAAAGATTATAATCTGTATGCAAGCACGACAGATTGTTTTCTGACATCAAACAAGCCAATCGATAATAATCAGGGGGCGCACAGCCTGCTCGCTGCAGTGTGTTTTCTGCACATATGCACTCAGCTAAACACGCACACACATATGGTCGCGCGCGCGCACAAACACACTTCCTCAAACCCCTTTCGGCTCTTTGCTATTTAATTCCCTCTCTTAATCCCCCTCTTTCTCTCCACGAGGCTGCGAGCGCTTGTGAAAAATAATGAAAAATAAGAGTCCCTTTGAAAAGCGAGAGCGCGGCCATTAACCGCATCTATAGATCTCATTATGGGCCCAGTTTATTGCATTACGTGTTAAAAGAGAGGAGACGGGCAGGAGGGGGATTTTAGAAAGAAAAAAAAAAAAAAATAGTCATACATTTAGAAAAGAAAAACAAAGCAGGTGGCAAGTGGCAATAAATTAGAGCGTAACGGGGGGAAATAATGACGCTCCATAGATTCTGACAGTGCAAATGCTGAGCGAGTAGCTATGGGCGTACGGGGAAAGATTAAGAACTCGCCCTCTGAATTAATTTTGAGGGGAGAAAAAATGGCCATTTCAAATATATGGAGTACATTAAATCAGATTTGCATAACTTTGATCTCTGGCTATTACTTATTTCCCTCTTATCTGACCAAGGGTATAAAAAAAAACAATCCTCTTATCAGCCCCCTTGCATTCTCATATCTCTTCCCGAATATCTAGCACACAGGCAATAAATAATCAGACATTGGATGAGGAAGTGCTGCAGAAGAAGAAGAAGTAGAGTGTTGACTTACTGGCGTTACAGTTTATCCTGACACAGTCTAGATGGGGAGGGAGGGGAGGGGGAGAATAAGTGACAGATGAAATCGCATCCTTCAAGGTTACAGCTGCAGACATCCAAGAGCAAAAAAAGAAAAGCCACCTTCCGGGGACGGTCACATGACCCCCCGTGGCCATTTCGGCCCGTTTCGCTTTGGCTCGCAGACAGTCAATAAACGGCTCTGCTGATAACTGCTAATCTACTTTAATCCCACGGCAAATCTTTTAATTACTTTCCGTGCCAATAATATTGCACCATTAGTGGTCAATATTGCTGCTTCATTAATCTTTTTTTTTTTTTTTTTAGTTGATTTTTTTGTCTCATTTCGGGAAGCAGTGAGGCGCCACACGAGGCTTTTTATCCCGAAAAGAAGGTTTAAGTTAACAGCTGTCCATCAACTTCTCTTCATATTTCTGGAGAATTTTTCAAAATGGTTGCTTGAAAATCTAACGGCCACATCGATTTTTTTCATCCCTGCAACTAGAAATAGGAAATAATACAGATATATACATAAATTCTCAATCAAATGCGGTAAACTTATTTTTTTTGTTGTTGTTTTTTAATCACTTAACCTGATGCTAGTTTAGCTCATGCCTCCTCGCTAAGGGAGAGCGTCCGGCCCTGTGCTTGGCAGGTGCAGGTTGAAATCCATGTGACCAGGTTGGCGTGTGCGTGTTTGTGCTTTGACGGGGTGGGGGGGTCATGTGCCGTCAACCGCGACAGAAAAGTGGGAACAAACAGCCTCGAAACCACGCAGCACCAGCACCGTGCAGACAGCTGAAGACCACCTGACCTTCGGAGGGCGCTGTTGCTTGGGATTGTTCTGCCGCTCGAATTTGCATAATTTTTTTGGTGTGCACAGCGGCGTTAACGTTAACGAGAGCACGAGTGCTCCTTTTTATTTTTTTCTACAAAATGTGACGGCCGCTCGCTCCTTGTTCTGTTCTATTTATTTATTTGGAACTCCAAGAAGAAGAAAGACCCGTTTCTCTACTTAAATGCAGCACTCGTCCCACCATCTGCAGGCACGTCGGGTGCTGTGGCATCGGGCTGTTTGCCAGATGGGCCGCAGGCTCAGGGGCCTTTGAAGGGGGTGAATGCCATCTTTGAGCAAGGCATGGGGAGATGCCAGCTAGACCGAGGGCTTTTACTAATGGACAGAGAGAGACCATGGAACTGCAATCATGGGGGGGAGGGGAGATGAGAAGAAAATGATGAAAAGGCAACAGAGCCACGAGATAAGAAGGCGTACTGGTGATGTAGCGCAGGAGAACTTACCTGGCCTCCGAGGATAAGATCAAATAATGTACAATCACCTAATTCGAGTGGAATCTGGCAACCCAGAACACTACATGTAGTCTACTTGTCCGCAATAATGAGCATGACTGTTATGATCTGTTGGAAAGATGTCGCTGCACAGCATGAGGTCTCTGCAAGGTGTCAGACTGATGGATATAAAAACACATCTACTGTACGAGTCTCGGTGTCAAGGCAGAGAGAAAGTTACAGTCCAAGCAAGTCAGAAAACACTTCATGCAACTACGGAAGACAAACTACAATCAACATCGGTTTAGTGTGCTGTGTGTATGCGTGTTAGGTTCTGATACAAAAAAAAAAAAAAAAAAATCAAAACTCTAAACACAGATAACAAAGAGGCCTCCTCCCAGAATTCATAACGGTGGTGGTGGTGGGTTGGCGGGTGGTCGGGTGGTAGGTCGGTCGGGGAGGAGCCGACACGGTGGGACGGCGTATACGATACCTAGGTTGACCGTCAGCTTGACCCGGCCGCTGTCCAGCTCCAGCCTCAGCGTGTCGGCCGACTCGCGGGAGGTGGCGGCCATGAGGAGGCCGAACGCCCGCTGGGACATGAAGCGCAGCGACACGTCCTCGGCCTCCGTGTGCATGACGCTGGGGATCACCACTTTCATGTACATGCTGCCGTCGAAGGACAGGATGGAGGCCTCTGCAGGAGGGAACACACAAAACACAAGGGGGATACCACACAGTTGAGTACGGGCTCGCAGTACCTCAGGACGCCACTAGAGGAGGCGCAACAAGTCCCACGTCTTTCTTTGCAACAAATCAAAGACAACTTTTGAGTGAGTGCTCTTGTTTGCAAAACACTCCCAGCCCTGTGACCACACCCCAATGCTGGTGTTGGCTCCGCCCTCTTCTATAATACCACCTTGTTTTTGGTCCCCTTCCAAATATGCATGGTCCATATTTGACTTCTATTGTTTGCCCCACTTTACAGAAGCCATGTTCTTAATCACACCGCTGTGGAAACCAACCTTTTGTGATGTCACAAGAGGCACCCATAGGGTTAGCGACAACAGCCACAGCCGTGTGTTGGCTCCGCCTTCTTTGATTGCCTTGCTTTTAATCTCCTTCCCAAACTTGTGGAAGGTCCAGCAAGGAAGCCATTAAGACTTAACGGGAAGCTGAAACAAGCCGGCAAACTGGAGATCTTTGGGATGACCTGCTCCACAAAAAAAATCGAGGAACGGAAAAAAAAAAAAAATGCGAACAAGTACAATATAGGACCTTTTTGATAATGTTTACTGCTCCGCCTGCTGCACCTATTAGCTGCCTGCCTAGCGAACCCCGAAGCTCGGCTCTCAACATTGCGGATGCCGCGTGAAGAAAAAAAAAAAATTGAAACACAGATAGTATCACACCAGAACAGCGGGTTAGCAATATATTCTTGGTAGCACCACCTCCTCGTGAAGAGATGCTTATACGACCCAGCTGTGCGATGAGATAACACGCACAAGCTAACACAAGCTGCGTTTCCATTATCACTAGAATTGCGCTAGACCTAAATATCGCAATAAAAAAAAAGGTCATGGAAACACCTAAACTTCGGAAAAACCCTCAAATATTGCTGAAAGGTTTCTAGCTCTCTGGAGGTGGCTTTTCAGACGTATTGATATTGAGGTATACCGCATTTACACCTCACCGGATGTAATGTACGGGGTGACCAGTTCACTTTAAGTGAAAACGGCGCATTACGTCGGGACGGAGGAGGAGACAGAATCTTTTTTGCAAGTAATCAAGGAGAAAAATACAACAACCATTCTAGACAGCAAACAACTGGGACGAGATTTTACGAGAATTACGGCTTATGCGCTTCACACCATTCAATGGAAACACCTGCAAGTCGCAATTGTACTACTTGGTCTAACTTTTGGAAATATCGCTTTTATTTTGGAAAAACTGTCACGGAAACGCAGCTACAGCCACATGCGTGTGTGTGAGAGTGTGTACATATACTGTATGTATATACAATTAACGGCAGGTGGAATCAAGGTGACCCTCATTTAAAGTGTGGGAAATGCATGTCCTTTAAGGATTATAAAAGGGAAACACGCACGCGCGCGCGCACACACACACACACACACACACACACACACACACACACACACACACACACTACGCAGATGGATTCATCACGCCGCCTTTGACAGGCGAGCGTCTCTGAGCTCAGACTGAGGCGCATGTTGGCTCGCTGCTGCTCAGCGTGCAGAAAATTAAATCATCACGCTAATTCCTTCCCGTCCCCGGCCACTCCCCCCTCAGACTCGTGTCGGTTGGTGTCTGGACTCTAATTGCTTTTAAAATAACATCAACCACGATAAGATTCATTAGCACGTGTTTAGAACCAGCAGTAGGATGGAGAGGTGGGGGGGGCGGGGGGGGGGGGAGTCAGAAAAAAAAAATGTGGTTTGGGATTGTGCGGTGCAGCTTTGGGGGGTGAAAAGCAGGAGAAGAGGCAGAGTCGGTGCAGGTGAAGAAAGAGGAGGAGTGTCAGCAGGCTGGAGCCTCTCCGGCGGAGGTGCGGGGAGGGAGGTGGGAGGGGGAGACAGATTAAAAAGGGTATCCAAGCATGACATACCTGTTTTGACACCTCAGCTTTTTAGAGGGGGTGCAAAAAAAAAAAAAAAAAAAAATAGCCCTCTGGCCTCAGAAATGCACCACCGTTTGGCAGCGTCTGGGGAAATGCTGAAGCTGCAGGTGAGAGGTTTTTCTCTCTATTATTTATTTATTTCATTCGTTTCCAGCCAGGCAACGCACGCAAACGAGGCTGAACCTGCAAAAAGGAGGCGATGTCGCGCTCCGCGTCCCGTGGGCCTGCTTTATTCTTTCCTCCGACGCCTTCGTCCGTATATTTACCTTTCGCGATGACACAGAAGGTGCGTCGCCTTCCAGCTTGAGGTACATGACGAAACGGGAAACGTGTGTGTGTGCGTGTGTTTGTGTGGTATGTATTCCACCAGGATAAGAGGACATTCATCGTTACATCCATATTTAAAGGGCCCCATTATATTCTTGTTTTTTTAATTTTTCAACTGCCAGGAAGCAGCCTCACATGGATTCATGATGCAAAATAACTCAATCGATCTCAGCGACAGCAATTTAGCCCTCTGTTTGCGGCCTCCTGCTAAAACGCAGCATTTTCGCTTTCTGCAAAATCTGATGCTTTGTTGCCTGTTTCACATGTTTGCCAGGGGACAAAAACAAGGTGGTTCCAGGGGGTGGAGCCGACACCTGGCTGGGGGTGTTGTCACACATCTATGAGTCATATCTGTTCCATGAGTGACATCACCAAGGGCTGATTTCCAAAACAACATCAGAACGCAAACACCCTCCATGTTAGCATTTCACAAAAAACAAAAAACTGTTTTTGGGACCATCCATATATTTGAAGGGGACAAAATTATTATCAAAGAGGCCTCAGTGGAGAACACGTGCCCTTTGTGACGCCCTCTGTGAGATCACGGGGGGGGTGATTTTTTTTTTTCCTCCTAAGACCTTATGACTTGTTGGAACTTTCAGATGTTTGGAAAAACAAGGTGGTGGAGAGGGAGGAGCTAACACCTTGGGGAACAGTCAGGTATCAGTACCCTCTGTGACATCACAGAGGGAACTTAGGTTTCAGCACATGCTTTCTGAGAAGAGGGGCGAGCAAAGGAAGGAAATACTTTCCTCATCCCTGGGAGAACTGACTGAGAAACCGGAGACACATTACCGTTGGAAGACATTAGTAAAGTAAATTTTGCATAATGGGACCTTTAAGGGCCGTTGTAAGAGCATCTTGTAAACATTCCGTCAAACAGAAACCTGGAAGATAATGAAATGCCGGCTGTCTATTGTTCCACAGGAAGTATAAAAAAACAAAACATTCATGCCTCCCTGGTTTCTCACGCAGCACAACACATCGGAGAGGAGGCGCGCGCGCGGCCGGGTCAGCGAGTGGATCCGCTAACTGACAGAGGCGTGTATCGATCTCTGGGTCGGGTCAGGTCCCAGGGCTAACGCGAGAAGAAAAAACTCTCAGAAGCTCGCCGAGGGCGGCTCTCCGAGCCGAGCTGGAAAAGTTCCACGGTAAACAAACAGCGACATCCACTCTGGAATTTAAATAGCCTAGCGCTGCGCCGACCCTCCGGAAAGAAGCTCAGACGTCAATCCTGAGATCCAACTGGTGTTATCTGTGTGTTGGCTTGAGCAGTAAAAAAAAAAAAAAAAACTAACATATTACATTACAGTGTGGAAGGATGAGAAGACAAAAGCACGGCGGAACTAACATATTACATTACAGTGTGGAAGGATGAGAAGACAAAAGCACGGCGGAGAACGTTACGATGGCAACATCTTGCTATATATGCTATTTTATGGAGCGATTGATAATGTGTATAATATGATATAATACGTGTTGTGTGTGTTGTGTGTGTTGTATGTGTTATATGTATATATATATATATATATATATATACATATATATATATATATATATATATAT